>NW_027663718.1:300000-318844 GCF_964034855.1 Anser brachyrhynchus
CCCTAAACATAACCCTAACCGCAACAAGAAGCTGAACCCGAGTTAGACCCGAAAAAACACGTACGGTGCCACTTTCTGCCATCCAAAAGTGCTCTCAGCGGAAGCCTTTGGGTACACCTGAACTCCCTGGGGGAGCCTTTACGCAACCCCACACTCAACAGGACTCTGCGTCTTCACTCTTTCCTAACAACCCTAAACATAACCCTAACCGCAACAAGAAGCTGAACCCGAGTTAGACCCGAAAAAACACGTACGGTGCCACTTTCTGCCATCAAAAAGTGCTCTCAGCGGAAGCCTTTGGGTACACCTGAACTCCCTGGGGGAGCCTTTACGCAACCCCACACTCAACAGGACTCTGCGTCTTCACTCTTTCCTAACAACCCTAAACATAACCCTAACCGCAACAAGAAGCTGAACCCGAGTTAGACCCGAAAAAACACGTACGGTGCCACTTTCTGCCATCCAAAAGTGCTCTCAGCGGAAGCCTTTGGGTACACCTGAACTCCCTGGGGGAGCCTTTACGCAACCCCACACTCAACAGGACTCTGCGTCTTCGCTCTTTCCTAACAACCCTAAACATAACCCTAACCGCAACAAGAAGCTGAACCCGAGTTAGACCCGAAAAAACACGTATGGTGCCACTTTCTGCCATCAAAAAGTGCTCTCAGCGGAAGCCTTTGGGTACACCTGAACTCCCTGGGGGAGCCTTTACGCAACCCCACACTCAACAGGACTCTGCGTCTTCACTCTTTCCTAACAACCCTAAACATAACCCTAACCGCAACAAGAAGCTGAACCCGAGTTAGACCCGAAAAAACACGTACGGTGCCACTTTCTGCCATCAAAAAGTGCTCTCAGCGGAAGCCTTTGGGTACACCTGAACTCCCTGGGGGAGCCTTTACGCAACCCCACACTCAACAGGACTCTGCGTCTTCACTCTTTCCTAACAACCCTAAACATAACCCTAACCGCAACAAGAAGCTGAACCCGAGTTAGACCCGAAAAAACACGTACGATGCCACTTTCTGCCATCAAAAAGTGCTCTCAGCGGAAGCCTTTGGGTACACCTGAACTCCCTGGGGGAGCCTTTACGCAACCGCACACTCAACAGGACTCTGCGTCTTCACTCTTTCCTAACAACCCTAAACATAACCCTAACCGCAACAAGAAGCTGAACCCGAGTTAGACCCGAAAAAACACGTACGGTGCCACTTTCTGCCATCAAAAAGTGCTCTCAGCGGAAGCCTTTGGGTACACCTGAACTCCCTGGGGGAGCCTTTACGCAACCCCACACTCAACAGGACTCTGCGTCTTCACTCTTTCCTAACAACCCTAAACATAACCCTAACCGCAACAAGAAGCTGAACCCGAGTTAGACCCGAAAAAACACGTACGGTGCCACTTTCTGCCATCAAAAAGTGCTCTCAGCGGAAGCCTTTGGGAACACCTGAACTCCCTGGGGGAGCCTTTACGCAACCCCACACTCAACAGGACTCTGCGTCTTCACTCTTTCCTAACAACCCTAAACATAACCCTAACCGCAACAAGAAGCTGAACCCGAGTTAGACCCGAAAAAACACGTACGGTGCCACTTTCTGCCATCAAAAAGTGCTCTCAGCGGAAGCCTTTGGGTACACCTGAACTCCCTGGGGGAGCCTTTACGCAACCCCACACTCAACAGGACTCTGCGTCTTCACTCTTTCCTAACAACCCTAAACATAACCCTAACCGCAACAAGAAGCTCAACCCGAGTTAGACCCGAAAAAACACGTACGGTGCCACTTTCTGCCATCAAAAAGTGCTCTGAGCGGAAGCCTTTGGGTACACCTGAACTCCCTGGGGGAGCCTTTACGCAACCCCACACTCAACAGGACTCTGCGTCTTCACTCTTTCCTAACAATCCTAAACATAACCCTAACCGCAACAAGAAGCTGAACCCGAGTTAGACCCGAAAAAACACGTACGGTGCCACTTTCTGCCATCAAAAAGTGCTCTCAGCGGAAGCCTTTGGGTACACCTGAACTCCCTGGGGGAGCCTTTACGCAACCCCACACTCAACAGGACTCTGCGTCTTCACTCTTTCCTAACAACCCTAAACATAACCCTAACCGCAACAAGAAGCTGAACCCGAGTTAGACCCGAAAAAACACGTACGGTGCCACTTTCTGCCATCAAAAAGTGCTCTCAGCGGAAGCCTTTGGGAACACCTGAACTCCCTGGGGGAGCCTTTACACAACCCCACACTCAACAGGACTCTGCGTCTTCACTCTTTCCTAACAACCCTAAACATAAGCCTAACCGGAACAAGAAGCTGAACCCGAGTTAGACCCGAAAAAACACGTACGGTGCCACTTTCTGCCATCAAAAAGTGCTCTCAGCGGAAGCCTTTGGGTACACCTGAACTCCCTGGGGGAGCCTTTACGCAACCCCACACTCAACAGGACTCTGCGTCTTCACTCTTTCCTAACAACCCTAAACATAACCCTAACCGCAACAAGAAGCTGAACCCGAGTTAGACCCGAAAAAACACGTACGGTGCCACTTTCTGCCATCAAAAAGTGCTCTCAGCGGAAGCCTTTGGGTACACCTGAACTCCCTGGGGGAGCCTTTACGCAACCCCACACTCAACAGGACT
Source organism: Anser brachyrhynchus (assembly GCF_964034855.1). Taxonomy (NCBI): domain Eukaryota; kingdom Metazoa; phylum Chordata; class Aves; order Anseriformes; family Anatidae; genus Anser; species Anser brachyrhynchus. The sequence continues at coordinate 302,636 of NW_027663718.1, forward strand.
CTGCGTCTTCACTCTTTCCTAACAACCCTAAACATAACCCTAACCGCAACAAGAAGCTGAACCCGAGTTAGACCCGAAAAAACACGTACGGTGACACTTTCTGCCATCAAAAAGTGCTCTCAGCGGAAGCCTTTGGGTACACCTGAACTCCCTGGGGGAGCCTTTACGCAACCCCACACTCAACAGGACTCTGCGTCTTCACTCTTTCCTAACAACCCTAAACATAACCCTAACCGCAACAAGAAGCTGAACCCGAGTTAGACCCGAAAAAACACGTACGGTGCCACTTTCTGCCATCAAAAAGTGCTCTCAGCGGAAGCCTTTGGGTACACCTGAACTCCCTGGGGGAGCCTTTACGCAACCCCACACTCAACAGGACTCTGCGTCTTCACTCTTTCCTAACAACCCTAAACATAACCCTAACCGCAACAAGAAGCTGAACCCGAGTTAGACCCGAAAAAACACGTACGGTGCCACTTTCTGCCATCCAAAAGTGCTCTCAGCGGAAGCCTTTGGGTACACCTGAACTCCCTGGGGGAGCCTTTACGCAACCCCACACTCAACAGGACTCTGCGTCTTCACTCTTTCCTAACAACCCTAAACATAACCCTAACCGCAACAAGAAGCTGAACCCGAGTTAGACCCGAAAAAACACGTACGGTGCCACTTTCTGCCATCAAAAAGTGCTCTCAGCGGAAGCCTTTGGGTACACCTGAACTCCCTGGGGGAGCCTTTACGCAACCCCACACTCAACAGGACTCTGCGTCTTCACTCTTTCCTAACAACCCTAAACATAACCCTAACCGCAACAAGAAGCTGAACCCGAGTTAGACCCGAAAAAACACGTACGGTGCCACTTTCTGCCATCCAAAAGTGCTCTCAGCGGAAGCCTTTGGGTACACCTGAACTCCCTGGGGGAGCCTTTACGCAACCCCACACTCAACAGGACTCTGCGTCTTCGCTCTTTCCTAACAACCCTAAACATAACCCTAACCGCAACAAGAAGCTGAACCCGAGTTAGACCCGAAAAAACACGTACGGTGCCACTTTCTGCCATCAAAAAGTGCTCTCAGCGGAAGCCTTTGGGTACACCTGAACTCCCTGGGGGAGCCTTTACGCAACCCCACACTCAACAGGACTCTGCGTCTTCACTCTTTCCTAACAACCCTAAACATAACCCTAACCGCAACAAGAAGCTGAACCCGAGTTAGACCCGAAAAAACACGTACGGTGCCACTTTCTGCCATCAAAAAGTGCTCTCAGCGGAAGCCTTTGGGTACACCTGAACTCCCTGGGGGAGCCTTTACGCAACCCCACACTCAACAGGACTCTGCGTCTTCACTCTTTCCTAACAACCCTAAACATAACCCTAACCGCAACAAGAAGCTGAACCCGAGTTAGACCCGAAAAAACACGTACGATGCCACTTTCTGCCATCAAAAAGTGCTCTCAGCGGAAGCCTTTGGGTACACCTGAACTCCCTGGGGGAGCCTTTACGCAACCGCACAGTCAACAGGACTCTGCGTCTTCACTCTTTCCTAACAACCCTAAACATAACCCTAACCGCAACAAGAAGCTGAACCCGAGTTAGACCCGAAAAAACACGTACGGTGCCACTTTCTGCCATCCAAAAGTGCTCTCAGCGGAAGCCTTTGGGTACACGTGAACTCCCTGGGGGAGCCTTTACGCAACCCCACACTCAACAGGACTCTGCGTCTTCACTCTTTCCTAACAACCCTAAACATAACCCTAACCGCAACAAGAAGCTGAACCCGAGTTAGACCCGAAAAAACACGTACGGTGCCACTTTCTGCCATCAAAAAGTGCTCTCAGCGGAAGCCTTTGGGTACACCTGAACTCCCTGGGGGAGCCTTTACGCAACCCCACACTCAACAGGACTCTGCGTCTTCACTCTTTCCTAACAACCCTAAACATAACCCTAACCGCAACAAGAAGCTGAACCCGAGTTAGACCCGAAAAAACACGTACGGTGCCACTTTCTGCCATCAAAAAGTGCTCTCAGCGGAAGCCTTTGGGTACACCTGAACTCCCTGGGGGAGCCTTTACGCAACCCCACACTCAACAGGACTCTGCGTCTTCACTCTTTCCTAACAACCCTAAACATAACCCTAACCGCAACAAGAAGCTGAACCCGAGTTAGACCCGAAAAAACACGTACGGTGCCACTTTCTGCCATCAAAAAGTGCTCTCAGCGGAAGCCTTTGGGTACACCTGAACTCCCTGGGGGAGCCTTTACGCAACCCCACACTCAACAGGACTCTGCGTCTTCACTCTTTCCTAACAACCCTAAACATAACCCTAACCGCAACAAGAAGCGGAACCCGAGTTAGACCCGAAAAAACACGTACGGTGCCACTTTCTGCCATCAAAAAGTGCTCTCAGCGGAAGCCTTTGGGTACACCTGAACTCCCTGGGGGAGCCTTTACGCAACCCCACACTCAACAGGACTCTGCGTCTTCACTCTTTCCTAACAACCCTAAACATAACCCTAACCGCAACAAGAAGCTGAACCCGAGTTAGACCCGAAAAAACACGTACGGTGCCACTTTCTGCCATCAAAAAGTGCTCTCAGCGGAAGCCTTTGGGTACACCTGAACTCCCTGGGGGAGCCTTTACGCAACCCCACACTCAACAGGACTCTGCGTCTTCACTCTTTCCTAACAACCCTAAACATAACCCTAACCGCAACAAGAAGCTGAACCCGAGTTAGACCCGAAAAAACACGTACGGTGCCACTTTCTGCCATCCAAAAGTGCTCTCAGCGGAAGCCTTTGGGTACACCTGAACTCCCTGGGGGAGCCTTTACGCAACCCCACACTCAACAGGACTCTGCGTCTTCGCTCTTTCCTAACAACCCTAAACATAACCCTAACCGCAACAAGAAGCTGAACCCGAGTTAGACCCGAAAAAACACGTATGGTGCCACTTTCTGCCATCAAAAAGTGCTCTCAGCGGAAGCCTTTGGGTACACCTGAACTCCCTGGGGGAGCCTTTACGCAACCCCACACTCAACAGGACTCTGCGTCTTCACTCTTTCCTAACAACCCTAAACATAACCCTAACCGCAACAAGAAGCTGAACCCGAGTTAGACCCGAAAAAACACGTACGGTGCCACTTTCTGCCATCAAAAAGTGCTCTCAGCGGAAGCCTTTGGGTACACCTGAACTCCCTGGGGGAGCCTTTACGCAACCCCACACTCAACAGGACTCTGCGTCTTCACTCTTTCCTAACAACCCTAAACATAACCCTAACCGCAACAAGAAGCTGAACCCGAGTTAGACCCGAAAAAACACGTACGGTGCCACTTTCTGCCATCAAAAAGTGCTCTCAGCGGAAGCCTTTGGGTACACCTGAACTCCCTGGGGGAGCCTTTACGCAACCCCACACTCAACAGGACTCTGCGTCTTCACTCTTTCCTAACAACCCTAAACATAACCCTAACCGCAACAAGAAGCTGAACCCGAGTTAGACCCGAAAAAACACGTACGATGCCACTTTCTGCCATCAAAAAGTGCTCTCAGCGGAAGCCTTTGGGTACACCTGAACTCCCTGGGGGAGCCTTTACGCAACCGCACAGTCAACAGGACTCTGCGTCTTCACTCTTTCCTAACAACCCTAAACATAACCCTAACCGCAACAAGAAGCTGAACCCGAGTTAGACCCGAAAAAACACGTACGGTGCCACTTTCTGCCATCAAAAAGTGCTCTCAGCGGAAGCCTTTGGGTACACGTGAACTCCCTGGGGGAGCCTTTACGCAACCCCACACTCAACAGGACTCTGCGTCTTCACTCTTTCCTAACAACCCTAAACATAACCCTAACCGCAACAAGAAGCTCAACCCGAGTTAGACCCGAAAAAACACGTACGGTGCCACTTTCTGCCATCAAAAAGTGCTCTCAGCGGAAGCCTTTGGGTACACCTGAACTCCCTGGGGGAGCCTTTACGCAACCCCACACTCAACAGGACTCTGCGTCTTCACTCTTTCCTAACAACCCTAAACATAACCCTAACCGCAACAAGAAGCTGAACCCGAGTTAGACCCGAAAAAACACGTACGGTGCCACTTTCTGCCATCAAAAAGTGCTCTCAGCGGAAGCCTTTGGGTACACCTGAACTCCCTGGGGGAGCCTTTACGCAACCCCACACTCAACAGGACTCTGCGTCTTCACTCTTTCCTAACAACCCTAAACATAACCCTAACCGCAACAAGAAGCTGAACCCGAGTTAGACCCGAAAAAACACGTACGGTGCCACTTTCTGCCATCAAAAAGTGCTCTCAGCGGAAGCCTTTGGGTACACCTGAACTCCCTGGGGGAGCCTTTACGCAACCCCACACTCAACAGGACTCTGCGTCTTCGCTCTTTCCTAACAACCCTAAACATAACCCTAACCGCAACAAGAATCTGAACCCGAGTTAGACCCGAAAAAACACGTACGGTGCCACTTTCTGCCATCAAAAAGTGCTCTCAGCGGAAGCCTTTGGGTACACCTGAACTCCCTGGGGGAGCCTTTACGCAACCCCACACTCAACAGGACTCTGCGTCTTCACTCTTTCCTAACAACCCTAAACATAACCCTAACCGCAACAAGAAGCTGAACCCGAGTTAGACCCGAAAAAACACGTACGGTGCCACTTTCTGCCATCCAAAAGTGCTCTCAGCGGAAGCCTTTGGGTACACCTGAACTCCCTGGGGGAGCCTTTACGCAACCCCACACTCAACAGGACTCTGCGTCTTCGCTCTTTCCTAACAACCCTAAACATAACCCTAACCGCAACAAGAAGCTGAACCCGAGTTAGACCCGAAAAAACACGTATGGTGCCACTTTCTGCCATCAAAAAGTGCTCTCAGCGGAAGCCTTTGGGTACACCTGAACTCCCTGGGGGAGCCTTTACGCAACCCCACACTCAACAGGACTCTGCGTCTTCACTCTTTCCTAACAACCCTAAACATAACCCTAACCGCAACAAGAAGCTGAACCCGAGTTAGACCCGAAAAAACACGTACGGTGCCACTTTCTGCCATCAAAAAGTGCTCTCAGCGGAAGCCTTTGGGTACACCTGAACTCCCTGGGGGAGCCTTTACGCAACCCCACACTCAACAGGACTCTGCGTCTTCACTCTTTCCTAACAACCCTAAACATAACCCTAACCGCAACAAGAAGCTGAACCCGAGTTAGACCCGAAAAAACACGTACGGTGCCACTTTCTGCCATCAAAAAGTGCTCTCAGCGGAAGCCTTTGGGTACACCTGAACTCCCTGGGGGAGCCTTTACGCAACCCCACACTCAACAGGACTCTGCGTCTTCACTCTTTCCTAACAACCCTAAACATAACCCTAACCGCAACAAGAAGCTGAACCCGAGTTAGACCCGAAAAAACACGTACGATGCCACTTTCTGCCATCAAAAAGTGCTCTCAGCGGAAGCCTTTGGGTACACCTGAACTCCCTGGGGGAGCCTTTACGCAACCGCACACTCAACAGGACTCTGCGTCTTCACTCTTTCCTAACAACCCTAAACATAACCCTAACCGCAACAAGAAGCTGAACCCGAGTTAGACCCGAAAAAACACGTACGGTGCCACTTTCTGCCATCAAAAAGTGCTCTCAGCGGAAGCCTTTGGGTACACCTGAACTCCCTGGGGGAGCCTTTACGCAACCCCACACTCAACAGGACTCTGCGTCTTCACTCTTTCCTAACAACCCTAAACATAACCCTAACCGCAACAAGAAGCTGAACCCGAGTTAGACCCGAAAAAACACGTACGGTGCCACTTTCTGCCATCAAAAAGTGCTCTCAGCGGAAGCCTTTGGGAACACCTGAACTCCCTGGGGGAGCCTTTACACAACCCCACACTCAACAGGACTCTGCGTCTTCACTCTTTCCTAACAACCCTAAACATAACCCTAACCGCAACAAGAAGCTGAACCCGAGTTAGACCCGAAAAAACACGTACGGTGCCACTTTCTGCCATCAAAAAGTGCTCTCAGCGGAAGCCTTTGGGTACACCTGAACTCCCTGGGGGAGCCTTTACGCAACCCCACACTCAACAGGACTCTGCGTCTTCACTCTTTCCTAACAACCCTAAACATAACCCTAACCGCAACAAGAAGCTCAACCCGAGTTAGACCCGAAAAAACACGTACGGTGCCACTTTCTGCCATCAAAAAGTGCTCTCAGCGGAAGCCTTTGGGTACACCTGAACTCCCTGGGGGAGCCTTTACGCAACCCCACACTCAACAGGACTCTGCGTCTTCACTCTTTCCTAACAACCCTAAACATAACCCTAACCGCAACAAGAAGCTGAACCCGAGTTAGACCCGAAAAAACACGTACGGTGCCACTTTCTGCCATCAAAAAGTGCTCTCAGCGGAAGCCTTTGGGTACACCTGAACTCCCTGGGGGAGCCTTTACGCAACCCCACACTCAACAGGACTCTGCGTCTTCACTCTTTCCTAACAACCCTAAACATAACCCTAACCGCAACAAGAAGCTGAACCCGAGTTAGACCCGAAAAAACACGTACGGTGCCACTTTCTGCCATCCAAAAGTGCTCTCAGCGGAAGCCTTTGGGAACACCTGAACTCCCTGGGGGAGCCTTTACACAACCCCACACTCAACAGGACTCTGCGTCTTCACTCTTTCCTAACAACCCTAAACATAACCCTAACCGGAACAAGAAGCTCAACCCGAGTTAGACCCGAAAAAACACGTACGGTGCCACTTTCTGCCATCAAAAAGTGCTCTCAGCGGAAGCCTTTGGGTACACCTGAACTCCCTGGGGGAGCCTTTACGCAACCCCACACTCAACAGGACTCTGCGTCTTCACTCTTTCCTAACAACCCTAAACATAACCCTAACCGCAACAAGAAGCTGAACCCGAGTTAGACCCGAAAAAACACGTACGGTGCCACTTTCTGCCATCAAAAAGTGCTCTCAGCGGAAGCCTTTGGGTACACCTGAACTCCCTGGGGGAGCCTTTACGCAACCCCACACTCAACAGGACTCTGCGTCTTCACTCTTTCCTAACAACCCTAAACATAACCCTAACCGCAACAAGAAGCTGAACCCGAGTTAGACCCGAAAAAACACGTACGGTGACACTTTCTGCCATCAAAAAGTGCTCTCAGCGGAAGCCTTTGGGTACACCTGAACTCCCTGGGGGAGCCTTTACGCAACCCCACACTCAACAGGACTCTGCGTCTTCACTCTTTCCTAACAACCCTAAACATAACCCTAACCGCAACAAGAAGCTCAACCCGAGTTAGACCCGAAAAAACACGTACGGTGCCACTTTCTGCCATCAAAAAGTGCTCTCAGCGGAAGCCTTTGGGTACACCTGAACTCCCTGGGGGAGCCTTTACGCAACCCCACACTCAACAGGACTCTGCGTCTTCACTCTTTCCTAACAACCCTAAACATAACCCTAACCGCAACAAGAAGCTGAACCCGAGTTAGACCCGAAAAAACACGTACGGTGCCACTTTCTGCCATCAAAAAGTGCTCTCAGCGGAAGCCTTTGGGAACACCTGAACTCCCTGGGGGAGCCTTTACGCAACCCCACACTCAACAGGACTCTGCGTCTTCACTCTTTCCTAACAACCCTAAACATAACCCTAACCGCAACAAGAAGCTGAACCCGAGTTAGACCCAAAAAAACACGTACGGTGCCACTTTCTGCCATCAAAAAGTGCTCTCAGCGGAAGCCTTTGGGTACACCTGAACTCCCTGGGGGAGCCTTTACGCAACCCCACACTCAACAGGACTCTGCGTCTTCACTCTTTCCTAACAACCCTAAACATAACCCTAACCGCAACAAGAAGCTGAACCCGAGTTAGACCCGAAAAAACACGTACGGTGCCACTTTCTGCCATCAAAAAGTGCTCTCAGCGGAAGCCTTTGGGTACACCTGAACTCCCTGGGGGAGCCTTTACGCAACCCCACACTCAACAGGACTCTGCGTCTTCACTCTTTCCTAACAACCCTAAACATAACCCTAACCGCAACAAGAAGCTGAACCCGAGTTAGACCCGAAAAAACACGTACGGTGCCACTTTCTGCCATCAAAAAGTGCTCTCAGCGGAAGCCTTTGGGTACACCTGAACTCCCTGGGGGAGCCTTTACGCAACCCCACACTCAACAGGACTCTGCGTCTTCACTCTTTCCTAACAACCCTAAACATAACCCTAACCGCAACAAGAAGCTGAACCCGAGTTAGACCCGAAAAAACACGTACGGTGCCACTTTCTGCCATCAAAAAGTGCTCTCAGCGGAAGCCTTTGGGAACACCTGAACTCCCTGGGGGAGCCTTTACACAACCCCACACTCAACAGGACTCTGCGTCTTCACTCTTTCCTAACAACCCTAAACATAACCCTAACCGGAACAAGAAGCTCAACCCGAGTTAGACCCGAAAAAACACGTACGGTGCCACTTTCTGCCATCAAAAAGTGCTCTCAGCGGAAGCCTTTGGGTACACCTGAACTCCCTGGGGGAGCCTTTACGCAACCCCACACTCAACAGGACTCTGCGTCTTCACTCTTTCCTAACAACCCTAAACATAACCCTAACCGCAACAAGAAGCTGAACCCGAGTTAGACCCGAAAAAACACGTACGGTGCCACTTTCTGCCATCAAAAAGTGCTCTCAGCGGAAGCCTTTGGGTACACCTGAACTCCCTGGGGGAGCCTTTACGCAACCCCACACTCAACAGGACTCTGCGTCTTCACTCTTTCCTAACAACCCTAAACATAACCCTAACCGCAACAAGAAGCTGAACCCGAGTTAGACCCGAAAAAACACGTACGGTGACACTTTCTGCCATCAAAAAGTGCTCTCAGCGGAAGCCTTTGGGTACACCTGAACTCCCTGGGGGAGCCTTTACGCAACCCCACACTCAACAGGACTCTGCGTCTTCACTCTTTCCTAACAACCCTAAACATAACCCTAACCGCAACAAGAAGCTCAACCCGAGTTAGACCCGAAAAAACACGTACGGTGCCACTTTCTGCCATCAAAAAGTGCTCTCAGCGGAAGCCTTTGGGTACACCTGAACTCCCTGGGGGAGCCTTTACGCAACCCCACACTCAACAGGACTCTGCGTCTTCACTCTTTCCTAACAACCCTAAACATAACCCTAACCGCAACAAGAAGCTGAACCCGAGTTAGACCCGAAAAAACACGTACGGTGCCACTTTCTGCCATCAAAAAGTGCTCTCAGCGGAAGCCTTTGGGAACACCTGAACTCCCTGGGGGAGCCTTTACGCAACCCCACACTCAACAGGACTCTGCGTCTTCACTCTTTCCTAACAACCCTAAACATAACCCTAACCGCAACAAGAAGCTGAACCCGAGTTAGACCCGAAAAAACACGTACGGTGCCACTTTCTGCCATCAAAAAGTGCTCTCAGCGGAAGCCTTTGGGTACACCTGAACTCCCTGGGGGAGCCTTTACGCAACCCCACACTCAACAGGACTCTGCGTCTTCACTCTTTCCTAACAACCCTAAACATAACCCTAACCGCAACAAGAAGCTGAACCCGAGTTAGACCCGAAAAAACACGTACGGTGCCACTTTCTGCCATCAAAAAGTGCTCTCAGCGGAAGCCTTTGGGTACACCTGAACTCCCTGGGGGAGCCTTTACGCAACCCCACACTCAACAGGACTCTGCGTCTTCACTCTTTCCTAACAACCCTAAACATAACCCTAACCGCAACAAGAAGCTGAACCCGAGTTAGACCCAAAAAAACATGTACGGTGCCACTTTCTGCCATCCAAAAGTGCTCTCAGCGGAAGCCTTTGGGTACACCTGAACTCCCTGGGGGAGCCTTTACGCAACCCCACACTCAACAGGACTCTGCGTCTTCACTCTTTCCTAACAACCCTAAACATAACCCTAACCGCAACAAGAAGCTGAACCCGAGTTAGACCCGAAAAAACACGTACGGTGCCACTTTCTGCCATCAAAAAGTGCTCTCAGCGGAAGCCTTTGGGTACACGTGAACTCCCTGGGGGAGCCTTTACGCAACCCCACACTCAACAGGACTCTGCGTCTTCACTCTTTCCTAACAACCCTAAACATAACCCTAACCGCAACAAGAAGCTGAACCCGAGTTAGACCCGAAAAAACACGTACGGTGCATCTTTCTGCCATCAAAAAGTGCTCTCAGCGGAAGCCTTTGGGTACACCTGAACTCCCTGGGGGAGCCTTTACGCAACCCCACACTCAACAGGACTCTGCGTCTTCACTCTTTCCTAACAACCCTAAACATAACCCTAACCGCAACAAGAAGCTGAACCCGAGTTAGACCCGAAAAAACACGTACGGTGCCACTTTCTGCCATCAAAAAGTGCTCTCAGCGGAAGCCTTTGGGTACACCTGAACTCCCCGGGGGAGCCTTTACGCAACCCCACACTCAACAGGACTCTGCGTCTTCACTCTTTCCTAACAACCCTAAACATAACCCTAACCGCAACAAGAAGCTGAACCCGAGTTAGACCCGAAAAAACACGTACGGTGCCACTTTCTGCCATCAAAAAGTGCTCTCAGCGGAAGCCTTTGGGTACACGTGAACTCCCTGGGGGAGCCTTTACACAACCCCACACTCAACAGGACTCTGCGTCTTCGCTCTTTCCTAACAACCCTAAACATAACCCTAACCGCAACAAGAAGCTGAACCCGAGTTAGACCCGAAAAAACACTTACGGTGCCACTTTTTGCCATCAAAAAGTGCTCTCAGCGGAAGCCTTTGGGTACACCTGAACTCCCTGGGGGAGCCTTTACGCAACCCCACACTCAACAGGACTCTGCGTCTTCACTCTTTCCTAACAACCCTAAACATAACCCTAACCGCAACAAGAAGCTGAACCCGAGTTAGACCCGAAAAAACACGTACGGTGCCACTTTCTGCCATCAAAAAGTGCTCTCAGCGGAAGCCTTTGGGTACACGTGAACTCCCTGGGGGAGCCTTTACGCAACCCCACACTCAACAGGACTCTGCGTCTTCACTCTTTCCTAACAACCCTAAACATAACCCTAACCGCAACAAGAAGCTGAACCCGAGTTAGACCCGAAAAAACACGTACGGTGCCACTTTCTGCCATCAAAAAGTGCTCTCAGCGGAAGCCTTTGGGTACACCTGAACTCCCTGGGGGAGCCTTTACGCAACCCCACACTCAACAGGACTCTGCGTCTTCACTCTTTCCTAACAACCCTAAACATAACCCTAACCGCAACAAGAAGCTCAACCCGAGTTAGACCCGAAAAAACACGTACGGTGCCACTTTCTGCCATCAAAAAGTGCTCTCAGCGGAAGCCTTTGGGTACACCTGAACTCCCTGGGGGAGCCTTTACGCAACCCCACACTCAACAGGACTCTGCGTCTTCGCTCTTTCCTAACAACCCTAAACATAACCCTAACCGCAACAAGAAGCTGAACCCGAGTTAGACCCGAAAAAACACGTACGGTGCCACTTTCTGCCATCCAAAAAGTGCTCTCAGCGGAAGCCTTTGGGTACACCTGAACTCCCTGGGGGAGCCTTTACGCAACCGCACAGTCAACAGGACTCTGCGTCTTCACTCTTTCCTAACAACCCTAAACATAACCCTAACCGCAACAAGAAGCTGAACCCGAGTTAGACCCGAAAAAACACGTACGGTGCCACTTTCTGCCATCAAAAAGTGCTCTCAGCGGAGCCTTTGGGTACACCTGAACTCCCTGGGGGAGCCTTTACGCAACCTCACACTCAACAGGACTCTGCGTCTTCACTCTTTCCTAACAACCCCTAAACATAACCCTAACCGCAACAAGAAGCTGAACCCGAGTTAGACCCGAAAAAACACGTACGGTGCCACTTTCTGCCATCAAAAAGTGCTCTCAGCGGAAGCCTTTGGGTACACCTGAACTCCCTGGGGGAGCCTTTACGCAACCCCACACTCAACAGGACTCTGCGTCTTCACTCTTTCCTAACAACCCTAAACATAACCCTAACCGCAACAAGAAGCTGAACCCGAGTTAGACCCGAAAAAAAAACACGTACGGTGCCACTTTCTGCCATCAAAAAGTGCTCTCAGCGGAAGCCTTTGGGTACACCTGAACTCCCTGGGGGAGCCTTTACGCAACCCCACACTCAACAGGACTCTGCGTCTTCACTCTTTCCTAACAACCCTAAACATAACCCTAACAGGAACAAGAAGCTCAACCCGAGTTAGACCCGAAAAAACACGTACGGTGCATCTTTCTGCCATCAAAAAGTGCTCTCAGCGGAAGCCTTTGGGTACACCTGAACTCCCTGGGGGAGCCTTTACACAACCCCACACTCAACAGGACTCTGCGTCTTCACTCTTTCCTAACAACCCTAAACATAACCCTAACCGCAACAAGAAGCTGAACCCGAGTTAGACCCGAAAAAACACGTACGGTGCCACTTTCTGCCATCAAAAAGTGCTCTGAGCGGAAGCCTTTGGGTACACCTGAACTCCCTGGGGGAGCCTTTACGCAACCGCGCAGTCAACAGGACTCTGCGTCTTCACTCTTTCCTAACAACCCTAAACATAACCCTAACCGCAACAAGAAGCTGAACCCGAGTTAGACCCGAAAAAACACGTACGGTGCCACTTTCTGCCATCAAAAAGTGCTCTCAGCGGAAGCCTTTGGGTACACGTGAACTCCCTGGGGGAGCCTTTACGCAACCCCACACTCAACAGGACTCTGCGTCTTCACTCTTTCCTAACAACCCTAAACATAACCCTAACCGCAACAAGAAGCTCAACCCGAGTTAGACCGAAAAAACACGTACGGTGCCACTTTCTGCCATCAAAAAGTGCTCTCAGCGGAAGCCTTTGGGTACACCTGAACTCCCTGGGGGAGCCTTTACGCAACCCCACACTCAACAGGACTCTGCGTCTTCACTCTTTCCTAACAACCCTAAACATAACCCTAACCGCAACAAGAAGCTGAACCCGAGTTAGACCCGAAAAAACACGTACGGTGCCACTTTCTGCCATCCAAAAGTGCTCTCAGCGGAAGCCTTTGGGTACACCTGAACTCCCTGGGGGAGCCTTTACGCAACCCCACACTCAACAGGACTCTGCGTCTTCACTCTTTCCTAACAACCCTAAACATAACCCTAACCGCAACAAGAAGCTGAACCCGAGTTAGACCCGAAAAAACACGTACGGTGCCACTTTCTGCCATCAAAAAGTGCTCTCAGCGGAAGCCTTTGGGTACACCTGAACTCCCTGGGGGAGCCTTTACGCAACCCCACACTCAACAGGACTCTGCGTCTTCACTCTTTCCTAACAACCCTAAACATAACCCTAACCGCAACAAGAAGCTGAACCCGAGTTAGACCCGAAAAAACACGTACGGTGCCACTTTCTGCCATCAAAAAGTGCTCTCAGCGGAAGCCTTTGGGTACACCTGAACTCCCTGGGGGAGCCTTTACGCAACCCCACACTCAACAGGACTCTGCGTCTTCACTCTTTCCTAACAACCCTAAACATAACCCTAACCGCAACAAGAAGCTGAACCCGAGTTAGACCCGAAAAAACACGTACGGTGCCACTTTCTGCATCCAAAAGTGCTCTCAGCGGAAGCCTTTGGGTACACCTGAACTCCCTGGGGAGCCTTTACGCAACCCCACACTCAACAGGACTCTGCGTCTTCACTCTTTCCTAACAACCCTAAACATAACCCTAACCGCAACAAGAAGCTGAACCCGAGTTAGACCCGAAAAAACACGTACGGTGCCACTTTCTGCCATCAAAAAGTGCTCTCAGCGGAAGCCTTTGGGTACACCTGAACTCCCTGGGGGAGCCTTTACGCAACCCCACGCTCAACAGGACTCTGCGTCTTCACTCTTTCCTAACAACCCTAAACATAACCCTAACCGCAACAAGAAGCTGAACCCGAGTTAGACCCGAAAAAACACGTACGGTGCCACGTTCTGCCATCCAAAAGTGCTCTCAGCGGAAGCCTTTGGGTACACCTGAACTCCCTGGGGGAGCCTTTACGCAAACCCACACTCAACAGGACTCTGCGTCTTCGCTCTTTCCTAACAACCCCTAAACATAACCCTAACCGCAACAAGAAGCTGAACCCGAGTTAGACCCGAAAAAACACGTATGGTGCCACTTTCTGCCATCAAAAAGTGCTCTCAGCGGAAGCCTTTGGGTACACCTGAACTCCCTGGGGGAGCCTTTACGCAACCCCACACTCAACAGGACTCTGCGTCTTCACTCTTTCCTAACAACCCTAAACATAACCCTAAACGCAACAAGAAGCTGAACCCGAGTTAGACCCGAAAAAACACGTACGGTGCCACTTTCTGCCATCCAAAAGTGCTCTCAGCGGAAGCCTTTGGGTACACCTGAACTCCCTGGGGGAGCCTTTACGCAACCCCACACTCAACAGGACTCTGCGTCTTCACTCTTTCCTAACAACCCTAAACATAACCCTAACCGCAACAAGAAGCTGAACCCGAGTTAGACCCGAAAAAACACGTACGGTGCCACTTTCTGCCATCAAAAAGTGCTCTCAGCGGAAGCCTTTGGGTACACCTGAACTCCCTGGGGGAGCCTTTACGCAACCCCACACTCAACAGGACTCTGCGTCTTCACTCTTTCCTAACAACCCTAAACATAACCCTAACCGCAACAAGAAGCTGAACCCGAGTTAGACCCGAAAAAACACGTACGGTGCCACTTTCTGCCATCAAAAAGTGCTCTCAGCGGAAGCCTTTGGGTACACCTGAACTCCCTGGGGGAGCCTTTACGCAACCCCACACTCAACAGGACTCTGCGTCTTCACTCTTTCCTAACAACCCTAAACATAACCCTAACCGCAACAAGAAGCTGAACCCGAGTTAGACCCGAAAAAACACGTACGGTGCCACTTTCTGCCATCAAAAAGTGCTCTCAGCGGAAGCCTTTGGGTACACCTGAACTCCCTGGGGGAGCCTTTACGCAACCCCACACTCAACAGGACTCTGCGTCTTCACTCTTTCCTAACAACCCTAAACATAACCCTAACCGCAACAAGAAGCTGAACCCGAGTTAGACCCGAAAAAACACGTACGGTGCCACTTTCTGCCATCAAAAAGTGCTCTCAGCGGAAGCCTTTGGGTACACCTGAACTCCCTGGGGGAGCCTTTACGCAACCCCACACTCAACAGGACTCTGCGTCTTCACTCTTTCCTAACAACCCTAAACATAACCCTAACCGCAACAAGAAGCTGAACCCGAGTTAGACCCGAAAAAACACGTACGGTGCCACTTTCTGCCATCAAAAAGTGCTCTCAGCGGAAGCCTTTGGGTACACCTGAACTCCCTGGGGGAGCCTTTACGCAACCCCACACTCAACAGGACTCTGCGTCTTCACTCTTTCCTAACAACCCTAAACATAACCCTAACCGCAACAAGAAGCTGAACCCGAGTTAGACCCGAAAAAACACGTACGGTGCCACTTTCTGCCATCAAAAAGTGCTCTCAGCGGAAGCCTTTGGGTACACCTGAACTCCCTGGGGGGAGCCTTTACGCAACCCCACACTCAACAGGACTCTGCGTCTTCACTCTTTCCTAACAACCCTAAACATAACCCTAACCGCAACAAGAAGCTGAACCCGAGTTAGACCCGAAAAAACACGTACGGTGCCACTTTCTGCCATCCAAAAGTGCTCTCAGCGGAAGCCTTTGGGTACACCTGAACTCCCTGGGGAGCCTTTACGCAACCCCACACTCAACAGGACTCTGCGTCTTCACTCTTTCCTAACAACCCTAAACATAACCCTAACCGCAACAAGAAGCTGAACCCGAGTTAGACCCGAAAAAACACGTACGGTGCCACTTTCTGCCATCAAAAAGTGCTCTCAGCGGAAGCCTTTGGGTACACCTGAACTCCCTGGGGGAGCCTTTACGCAACCCCACACTCAACAGGACTCTGCGTCTTCACTCTTTCCTAACAACCCTAAACATAACCCTAACCGCAACAAGAAGCTGACCCGAGTTAGACCCGAAAAAACACGTACGGTGCCACGTTCTGCCATCCAAAAGTGCTCTCAGCGGAAGCCTTTGGGTACACCTGAACTCCCTGGGGGAGCCTTTACGCAACCCCCACACTCAACAGGACTCTGCGTCTTCGCTCTTTCCTAACAACCCTAAACATAACCCTAACCGCAACAAGAAGC
>NW_027663717.1:0-217000 GCF_964034855.1 Anser brachyrhynchus
GCACTGGCACCACTGGGGATGCACTGCAGTGAGTCCACAGAGTGCACTGGCACCACTGAGAATGCACTTCAGTGAGTCCAGAGAGTGCACTGGTACCACTGGGGATGCACTGCAGTGAGTCCAGAGAGTGCACTAGCACCACTGGGGATGCAGTGCAGTGAATCCAGAGAGTGCACTGGCACCACTGGGGATGCAGTGCAGTGAGTCAAGAGAGTGCACTGGCACCACTGGGGATGCAGTACAGTGAGTCCAGAGAGTGCATTGGCACCATTGGAGATGCAGTGCAGTGAGTCCAGAGAGTGCACTGGCACCACTGGGGATGCACTGCAGTGAGTCCAGAGAGTGCATTGGCACCACTGGGGATGCAGTGCAGTGAGTCCAGAGAGTGCACTGGCACCATTGGAGATGCAGTGCAGTGAGTCCAGAGAGTGCACTGGCACCACTGGGGATGCAGTGCAGTGAGTCCAGAGAGTGCACTGGCACCACTGGGGATGCAGTGCAGTGAGTCCAGAGAGTGCACTGGCACCACTGGGGATGCACTGCAGTGAGTCCAGAGAGTTCACTGGCACCACTGGAGATGCACTTCAGTGAGTGCAGAGACTGCACTGGCAGCACTGGGGATGCAGTGCAGTGAGTCCAGTGAGTGTACTGGCACCACTGGGGATGCACTGCAGTGAGTCCAGAGAGTGCATTGGCACCACTTGGGATGCACTGCAGTGAGTCCAGAGAGTGCACTTGCACCACTGGGGATGCAGTGCAGTGAGTCCAGAGAGTGCACTGGCACCACTGGGGATGCAGTGCAGTGAGTCCAGAGAGTGCACTGGCACCAATGGGGATGCACTTCAGTGAGTCCAGAGAGTGCACTGGCTCCACTGGGGATGCAGTGCAGTGAGTCCAGAGAGTGCACTGGCACCATTGGAGATGCAGTGCAGTGAGTCCAGAGAGTGCACTGGCACCACTGGGGATGCAGTGCAGTGAGTCCAGAGAGTGCACTGGCACCACTGGGGATGCAGTGCAGTGAGTCCAGAGAGTGCACTGGCACCACTGGGGACGCACAGCAGTGAGTCCAGAGAGTTCACTGGCACCACTGGGGATGCACTTCAGTGAGTGCAGAGACTGCAATGGCACCACTGGGGATGCAGTGCAGTAAGTCCAGTGAGTGTACTGGCACCACTGGGGATGTATTGCAGTGAGTCCAGAGAGTGCATTGGCACCACTTGAGATGCACTGCAGTGAGTCCAGAGAGTGCACTTGCACCACTGGGGATGCAGTGCAGTGAGTCCAGAGAGTGCACTGGCACCACTGGGGATGCAGTGCAGTGAGTCCAGAGAGTGCACTGGCACCAATGGGGATGCACAGCAGTGAGTCCACAGAGTGCACTGGCACCACTGGGGATGCAGTACCGTGAGTCCAGAGAGTGCACTGGCACCACTGGGGATGCACTGCAGTGAGTCCAGAGAGTGCTCTGGCACCACTGGCGATGCAGTGCAGTGAGTGCAGAGACTGCACTAGCACCACTGGGGATGCAGTGCAGTCAGTCCAGTGAGTGTACTGGCACCACTGGGGATGCACTGCAGTGAGTCCAGAGATTGCACTGGCACCACTGAGAATGCACTTCAGTGAGGCCAGAGAGTGCACTGGCACCACTGGTGATGCAATGCAGTGAGTCCAGAGAGTGGACTGGCACCACTGAGAATGCACTTCAGTGAGTCCAAAGAGTGCACTGGCACCACTGGGGATGCACTTCAGTGAGTCCAGAGAGTGCACGCGCTCCACTGGGGATGCAGTACAGTGAGTCCAGAGAGTGCATTGGCACCACTGGAGATGCAGTGCAGTGAGTCCAGAGAGTGCACTGGCAGCACAGAGGATGCAGTGCAGTGAGTCCAGAGAGTGCTCTGGCACCACTGGGGATGCAGTGCAGTGAGTCCAGAGAGTGCACTGGCACCACTGGGGATGCACTGCAGTGAGTCCAGAGAGTGCACTGGCACCACTGGGGATGCAGTGCAGTGAGTCCAGAGAGTGCACTGGCAGCACTGGGGATGCACTGCAGTGAGTCCAGAGAGTGCACTGGCACCACTGGGGATGAACTGCAGTGAGTCCAGAGAGTGCACTGGCACCACTGGGGATGCAGTGCAGTGAGTCCAGAGAGTGCACTGGCACCAGAGGGAATGCACTGCAGTGAGTCCAGTGAGTGCATTGGCTCCACTGGGGATGCAGTGCAGTGAGTCCAGAGAGTGCACTGGCACCACTGGACATGCAGTGCAGTGAGTCCAGAGAGTGCAGTGGCACCACTGGGGATGCAGTGCAGTGAGTCCAGAGAGTGCACTGGTAGCACTGGGGATGCAGTGCAGTGAGTCCAGAGAGTGCACTGGCAATACTGGGGATGCAGTGCAGTGAGTCCAGAGAGTGCACTCGCACCACTGGGGCTGCAGTGCAGTGAGTCCAGAGAGTGCACTGGCACCACTGGGGATGCAGTGCAGTGAGTCCAGAGAGTGCTCTGGCACCACTGGGGATGCACTGAAGTGAGTCCAGAGAGTGCACTGGCACCACTGGGGATGCAGTGCAGTGAGTCCAGAGAGTGCACTGGCAATACTGGGGATGCAGTGCAGTGAGTCCAGAGAGTGCACTGGCAACACTGGGGTTGCAGTGCAGTGAGTCCAGAGAGTGAACTGGCACCACTGGGGATGCAGTGCAGTGAGTCCAGAGTGTGCACTGGCACCACTGGGGATGCAGTGCAGTGAGTCCAGAGATTGCACTGGCACCACTGGGGATGCAGTGCAGTGAGTCCAGAGATTGCACTGGCACCACTGGGGATGCAGTGCAGTGAGTCCAGAGAGTGCAGTGGCACCACTGGGGATGCAGTGCAGTGAGTCCAGAGAGTGCACTGGCACCACTGGGGATGCACTGCAGTGAGTCCAGTGAGTGTACTGGCACCACTGGGGATGCACTGCAGTGAGTCCAGAGAGTGCACTGGCACCACTGAGAATGCACTTCAGTGAGTCCAGAGAGTGCACTGGCACCACTGGGGATGCAGTGCAGTGAGTCCAGAGAGTGCACTGGCAATACTGGGGATGCAGTGCAGTGAGTCCAGAGAGTGCACTGGCAACACTGGGGTTGCAGTGCAGTGAGTCCAGAGAGTGAACTGGCACCACTGGGGATGCAGTGCAGTGAGTCCAGAGTGTGCACTGGCACCACTGGGGATGCAGTGCAGTGAGTCCAGAGATTGCACTGGCACCACTGGGGATGCAGTGCAGTGAGTCCAGAGATTGCACTGGCACCACTGGGGATGCAGTGCAGTGAGTCCAGAGAGTGCACTGGCACCACTGGGGATGCACTGCAGTGAGTCCACAGAGTGCACTGGAACCACTGAGAATGCACTTCAGTGAGTCCAGAGAGTGCACTGGCACCACTGGGGATGCAGTGCAGTGAGTCCAGAGAGTGCAGTAGCACCACTGGGGAATGCAGTGCAGTGAGTCCAGTGAGTTATCTGGCACCAATGGGGATGCAGTGCAGTGAGTCAAGAGAGTGCACTGGCACCACTGGGGATGCACTGCAGTGAGCCCAGAGAGTGCACTGGCACCACTGGGGATGCGGTGCCGGGAGTCCAGAGAGTGCACTGGCACCACTGGGGATGCAGTGCAGTGAGTCCAGAGAGTGCACTGGCACCACTGGGGATGCAGTGCAGTGAGTCCAGAGAGTGCACTGGCACCACTGGGGATGCACTGCAGTGAGTCCAGAGAGTGCTCTGGCACCACTGGGGATGCACTGCTGTGAGTCCAGAGAGTGCACTGGCAGCAGTGGAGATGCACTGCAGTGAGTCCAGAGAGTGCTCTGGCACCACTGGGGATGCAGTGCAGTGAGTCCAGAGAGTGCACTGGCACCACTGGGGATGCAGTGCAGTGAGTCCAGAGAGTGCACTGGCACCACTGGGGATGCACTGCAGTGAGTCCAGAGAGTGTACTGGCACCATTGGGGATGCACTGCAGTGAGTCCAGAGAGTGCACTGCCACCACTGAGGATGCCCTTCAGTGAGTCCAGAGAGTGCACTGGCACCACTTGGGATGCACTGCAGTGAGTCCACAGAGTGCACTAGCACCACTGGGGATGCACTGCAGTGAGTCCAGAGAGTGCACTGGCACCACTGGGGATGCACTTCAGTGAGTCCAGAGAGTGCACGCGCTCCACTGGGGATGCAGTACAGTGAGTCCAGAGAGTGCATTGGCACCACTGGGGATGCAGTGCAGTGAGTCCACAGAGTGCACTGGCAGCACAGAGGATGCAGTGCAGTGAGTCCAGAGAGTGCTCTGGCACCACTGGGGATGCAGTGCAGTGAGTCCACAGAGTGCACTGGCACCACTGGGGATGCACTGCAGTGAGTCCAGAGAGTGCACTGGCACCACTGGGGATGCAGTGCAGTGAGTCCAGAGAGTGCACTGGCACCACTGGTGATGCACTGCAGTGAGTCCAGAGAGTGCACTGGCACCACTGGGGATGCACTGCAGTGAGTCCAGAGAGTGCACTGGCACCACTGGGGATGCAGTGCAGTGAGTCCAGAGAGTGCACTGGCACCAGAGGGAATGCACTGCAGTGAGTCCAGTGAGTGCATTGGCACCACTGGGGATGCAGTGCAGTGAGTCCAGAGAGTGCACTGGCACCACTGGACATGCAGTGCAGTGAGTCCAGAGAGTGCAGTGGCACCACTGGGGATGCAGTGCAGTGAGTCCAGAGAGTGCACTGGCAGCACTGGGGATGCAGTGCAGTGAGTCCAGAGAGTGCACTGGCAATACTGGGGATGCAGTGCAGTGAGTCCAGAGAGTGCACTGGCACCACTGGGGCTGCAGTGCAGTGAGTCCAGAGAGTGCACTGGCACCACTGGGGATGCAGTGCAGTGAGTCCAGAGAGTGCTCTGGCACCACTGGGGATGCACTGAAGTGAGTCCAGAGAGTGCACTGGCACCACTGGGGATGCAGTGCAGTGAGTCCAGAGAGTGCACTGGCAATACTGGGGATGCAGTGCAGTGAGTCCAGAGAGTGCACTGGCAACACTGGGGTTGCAGTGCAGTGAGTCCAGAGAGTGAACTGGCACCACTGGGGATGCAGTGCAGTGAGTCCAGAGTGTGCACTGGCACCACTGGGGATGCAGTGCAGTGAGTCCAGAGATTGCACTGGCACCACTGGGGATGCAGTGCAGTGAGTCCAGAGAGTGCACTGGCACCACTGGGGATGCAGTGCAGTGAGTCCAGAGAGTGCACTGGCAGCACTGGGGATGCAGTGCAGTGAGTCCAGTGAGTGTACTGGCACCACTGGGGATGCACTGCAGTGAGTCCAGAGAGTGCACTGGCACCACTGAGAATGCACTTCAGTGAGTCCAGAGAGTGCACTGGCACCACTGGGGATGCAGTGCAGTGAGTCCAGAGAGTGCACTGGCACCACTGAGAATGCACTTCAGTGAGTCCAAAGAGTGCACTGGCACCACTGGGGATGCACTGCAGTGAGTCCAGAGAGTGCACTAGCACCACTGGGAATGCAGTACAGTGAGTCCAGTGAGTGCACTGGCACCACTGGGGATGTAGTGCAGTGACTCGAGAGAGTGCACTGGCACCACTGGGGATGCAGTGCAGTGAGTCCAGAGAGTGCACTGGTACAACTTGGGATGCAGTGCAGTGAGTCCAGTGAGTGCACTGGCACCACTGGGGATGCAGTGCAGTGAGTCCAGAGAGTGCTCTGGCACCACTGGGTATGCAGTGCAGTGAGTCCAGAGAGTGCACTGGCACCACTGGGGATGCACTGCAGTCACTCCAGAGAGTGCACTGGCACCACTGATGATGCAGTACAGTGAGTCCAGTGAGCGCACTGGCACCACTGGGGATGTAGTGCAGTGATTCGAGAGAGTGCACTGGCACCACTGGGGATGCACTGCAGTGAGTCCAGAGAGTGCACTGGCACCACTTGGGATGCAGTGCAGTGAGTCCAGAGAGTGCACTGGCACCACTGGGGATGCAGTGCAGTGAGTCCAGAGAGTGCATTGGCACCACTGGGGATGCAGTGCAGTGAGTCCAGAGAGTGCACTGGCACCACTGGGGATGCACTGCTGTGAGTCCAGAGAGTGCACTGGCAGCAGTGGAGATGCACTGCAGTGAGTCCAGAGAGTGCACTGGCACCACTGGGGATGCACTGCAGTGAGTCCAGAGAGTGCACTGGCACCACTGGGGATGCAGTGCAGTGAGTCCAGAGAGTGCACTGGCACCACTGGGGATGCACTGCAGTGACTCGAGAGAGTGCACTGGCACCACTGGGGATGCACTGCAGTGAGTCCAGAGAGCGCACTGGCACCACTGGGGATGCACTGCAGTGAGTCCACAGAGTGCACTGGAACCACTGAGAATGCACTTCAGTGAGTCCAGAGAGTGCACTGGCACCACTGGGGATGCACTGCAGTGAGTCCAGAGAGTGCACTAGCACCACTGGGGAATGCAGTGCAGTGAGTCCAGTGAGTTATCTGGCACCAATGGGGATGCAGTGCAGTGAGTCAAGAGAGTGCACTGGCACCACTGGGGATGCACTGCAGTGAGCCCAGAGAGTGCACTGGCACCACTGGGGATGCGGTGCCGGGAGTCCAGAGAGTGCACTGGCACCACTGGGGATGCAGTGCAGTGAGTCCAGAGAGTGCACTGGCACCACTGGGGATGCAGTGCAGTGAGTCCAGAGAGTGCACTGGCACCACTGGGGATGCACTGCAGTGAGTCCAGAGAGTGCTCTGGCACCACTGGGGATGCACTGCAGTGAGTCCAGAGAGTGCACTGGCAGCAGTGGAGATGCACTGCAGTGAGTCCAGAGAGTGCACTGGCACCACTGGGGATGCACTGCAGTGAGTCCAGAGAGTGCACTGGCACCATTGGAGATGCAGTGCAGTGAGTCCAGAAAGTGCACTGGCACCACTGGGGATGCAGTGCAGTGAGTCCAGAGAGTGCACTGGCACCACTGGGGATGCAGTGCAGTGAGTCCAGAGAGTGCACTGGCACCACTGGGGACGCACTGCAGTGAGTCCAGAGAGTTCACTGGCACCACTGGGGATGCACTTCAGTGAGTGCAGAGACTGCACTGGCACCACTGGGGATGCAGTGCAGTAAGTCCAGTGAGTGTACTGGCACCACTGGGGATGCACTGCAGTGAGTCCAGAGAGTGCATTGGCACCACTGGGGATGCACTGCAGTGAGTCCAGAGAGTGCACTTGCACCACTGGGGATGCAGTGCAGTGAGTCCAGAGAGTGCACTGGCACCACTGGGGATGCAGTGCAGTGAGTCCAGAGAGTGCACTGGCACCAATGGGGATGCACAGCAGTGAGTCCACAGAGTGCACTGGCACCACTGGGGATGCAGTACAGTGAGTCCAGAGAGTGCACTGGCACCACTGGGGATGCACTGCAGTGAGTCCAGAGAGTGCTCTGGCACCACTGGCGATGCAGTGCAGTGAGTGCAGAGACTGCACTAGCACCACTGGGGATGCAGTGCAGTCAGTCCAGTGAGTGTACTGGCACCACTGGGGATGCACTGCAGTGAGTCCAGAGAGTGCACTGGCACCACTGGGGATGCACTTCAGTGAGTCCAGAGAGTGCACTGGCACCACTGGGGATGCACTGCAGTGAGTCCACAGAGTGCACTGGCACCACTGGGGATGCAGTGCAGTGAGTCCAGAGAGTGCACTGGCACCACTGGGGATGCACTTCAGTGAGTCCAGAGAGTGCACGGGCTCCACTGGGGATGCACTGCAGTGAGTCCACAGAGTGCACTGGCACCACTGGGGATGCAGTGCAGTGAGTCCAGAGAGTGCACTGGCTCCACTGGGGATGCAGTGCAGTGAGTCCAGAGAGTGCTCTGGCACCACTGGGTATGCAGTGCAGTGAGTCCAGAGTGTGCACTGGCACCACTGGGAATGCAGTGCAGTGAGTCCAGAGATCGCACTGGCACCACGGGGGATGCACTTCAGTGAGTCCAGAGAGTGCACTGGCACCACTGGGGATGCAGTGCAGTGAGTCCAGAGAGTGCACTGGCACCACTGGGGATGCACTGCAGTGAGTCAAGAGAGTGCACTGGCACCACTGGGGATGCACTGCAGTGAGTCCAGAGAGTGCACTGGCACCAGAGGGAATGCACTGCAGTGAGTCCAGTGAGTGCACTGGCACCACTGGGGATGCAGTGCAGTGAGTGCAGGGAGTGCACTGGCACCACTGGGGATGCAGTGCAGTGAGTCCAGAGAGTGCAGTGGCACCACTGGGGATGCAGTGCAGTGAGTCCAGAGAGTGCACAGACAGCACTGGGGATGCAGTGCAGTGAGTCCAGAGAGTACTCTGGCACCACTGGAGATGCAGTGCAGTGAGTCCAGAGAGTGCACTGGCACCACTGGGGATGCAGTGCAGTGAGTCCAGAGAGTGCACTGGCACCACTGGTGATGCACTGCAGTTACTCCAGAGAGTGCACTGGCACCACTGGGGATGCGGTGCGGTGAGTCCAGAGAGTGCACTGGCACCACTGGTGATGCACTGCAGTGAGTCCAGAGAGTGCACTGGCACCACTGAGAATGCCCTTCAGTGAGTCCAGAGAGTGCACTGGCACCACTGGGGATGCACTGCATTGAGTCCACAGAGTGCACTAGCACCACTGGGGATGCAGTGCAGTGAGTCCAGAGAGTGTACTGGCACCACTGGGGATGCACTGCAGTGAGTCCAGAGAGTGCACTGTCACCACTGAGAATGCACTTCAGTGAGTCCAAAGAGTGCACTAGCACCACTGGGGATGCACTGCAGTGAGTCCAGAGAGTGAACTAGCACCACTGGGAATGTAGTGCAGTGAATCCAGTGAGTGCACTGGCACCAGTGGGGATGCACTGCAGTGAGTCCAGAGAGTGCACTGGCACCACTGGGGATGCACTGCAGTGAGTCCAGAGAGCGCACTGGCACCACTGGGGATGCACTGCAGTGAGTCCACAGAGTGCACTGGCACCACTGGGGATGCACTTCAGTGAGTCCAGAGAGTGCACTGGCACCTCTGGGGATGCACTGCAGTGAGTCCAGAGAGTGAACTAGCACCACTGGGAATGCAGTGCAGTGAATCCAGTGAGTGCACTGGCACCACTGGGGATGCAGTGCAGTGAGTCAAGAGAGTGCACTGGCACCACTGGGGATGCACTGCAGTGAGCCCAGAGAGTGCACCGGCACCACTGGGGATGCGTTGCCGGGAGTCCAGAGAGTGCACTGGCACCACTGGGGATGCAGTGCAGTGAGTCCAGAGAGTGCACTGGCACCACTGGGGATGCAGTGCAGTGAGTCCAGAGAGTGCACTGGCACCACTGGGGATGCACTGCAGTGAGTCCAGAGAGTTCTCTGGCACCACTGGGGATGCAGTGCAGTGAGTCCAGAGAGTGCACTGGCACCACTGGGGATGCAGTGCAGTGAGTCCAGAGAGTGCACTGGCACCACTGGTGATGCACTGCAGTTACTCCAGAGAGTGCACTGGCACCACTGGGGATGCGGTGCGGTGAGTCCAGAGAGTGCACTGGCACCACTGGGGATGCAGTGCAGTCAGTCCAGTGAGTGTACTGGCACCACTGGGGATGCACTGCAGTGAGTCCAGAGAGTGCACTGGCACCACTGAGAATGCCCTTCAGTGAGTCCAGAGAGTGCACTGGCACCACTGGGGATGCACTGCAGTGAGTCCACAGAAGGCACTAGCACCACTGGGGATGCAGTGCAGTGACTCTAGAGAGTGCACTGGCACCACTGGGGATGCACTTCAGTGAGTCCAGAGAGTGCACTGGCACCACTGGGGATGCAGTGCAGTGAGTCCAGAGAGTGCATTGGCACCACTGGGGATGCAGTGCAGTGAGTCCAGAGAGTGCACTGGCACCACTGGGGATGCACTGCAGTGAGTCCACAGAGTGCACTGGTACCACTGGGGATGCAGTGCAGTGAGTCCAGAGAGTGCACTGGCACCACTGGGGATGCACTCCAGTGAGTCCAGAGAGTGCACTGGCACCACTGGGGATGCAGTGCAGTGAGTCCAGAGAGTGCGCTGGCACCACTGGGGATGCAGTGCAGTGAGTCCAGAGAGTGCACTGGCACCACTGGGGATGCAGTGCAGTGAGTCCAGAGAGTGCACTGGCACCAAGGGGATGCACTGCAGTGAGTCCAGAGAGCGCACTGGCACCACTGGGGATGCAGTGCAGTGAGTCCACAGACTGCACTGGCACCACTGAGAATGCACTTCAGTGAGTCCAGAGAGTACACTGGTACCACTGGGGATGCAGTGCAGTGAGTCCAGAGAGTGCACTAGCACCACTGGGGATGCAGTGCAGTGAATCCAGTGAGTGCACTGGCACCACTGGGGATGCAGTGCAGTGAGTCAAGAGAGTGCACTGGCACCACTGGGGATGCACTGCAGTGAGCCCAGAGAGTGCACTGGCACCACTGGGGATGCGGTACCGGGAGTCCAGAGAGTGCACTGGCACCACTGGGGATGCACTGCAGTGAGTCCAGAGAGTGCAGTGGCACCACTGGGGATGCACTGCAGTGAGTCCAGAGAATGCACTGGCACCACTGGGGATGCACTGCAGTGAGTCCAGAGAGTGCTCTGGCACCACTGGGGATGCAGTGCAGTGAGTCCAGAGAGTGCACTGGCACCACTGGGGATGCAGTGCAGTGAGTCCAGAGAGTGCACTGGCACCACTGGGGATGCAGTGCAGTGAGTCCAGAGAGTGCACTGGCAGCACTGGGGATGCAGTGCAGTGAGTCCAGAGAGTGCACTGGCACCACTGGGGATGCACTGCAGTGAGTCCAGAGAGCGCACTGGCACCACTGGGGATGCAATGCAGTGAGTCCACAGAGTGCACTGGCACCACTGAGAATGCACTTCAGTGAGTCCAGAGAGTGCACTGGTACCACTGGGGATGCACTGCAGTGAGTCCAGAGAGTGCACTAGCACCACTGGGGATGCAGTGCAGTGAATCCAGTGAGTGCACTGGCACCACTGGGGATGCAGTGCAGTGAGTCAAGAGAGTGCACTGGCACCACTGGGGATGCAGTACAGTGAGTCCAGAGAGTGCATTGGCACCATTGGAGATGCAGTGCAGTGAGTCCAGAGAGTGCACTGGCACCACTGGGGATGCACAGCAGTGAGTCCAGAGAGTGCATTGGCACCACTGGGGATGCAGTGCAGTGAGTCCAGAGAGTGCACTGGCACCATTGGAGATGCAGTGCAGTGAGTCCAGAGAGTGCACTGGCACCACTGGGGATGCAGTGCAGTGAGTCCAGAGAGTGCACTGGCACCACTGGGGATGCAGTGCAGTGAGTCCAGAGAGTGCACTGGCACCACTGGGGATGCACTGCAGTGAGTCCAGAGAGTTCACTGGCACCACTGGAGATGCACTTCAGTGAGTGCAGAGACTGCACTGGCAGCACTGGGGATGCAGTGCAGTGAGTCCAGTGAGTGTACTGGCACCACTGGGGATGCACTGCAGTGAGTCCAGAGAGTGCATTGGCACCACTTGGGATGCACTGCAGTGAGTCCAGAGAGTGCACTTGCACCACTGGGGATGCAGTGCAGTGAGTCCAGAGAGTGCACTGGCACCACTGGGGATGCAGTGCAGTGAGTCCAGAGAGTGCACTGGCACCAATGGGGATGCACTTCAGTGAGTCCAGAGAGTGCACTGGCTCCACTGGGGATGCAGTGCAGTGAGTCCAGAGAGTGCACTGGCACCATTGGAGATGCAGTGCAGTGAGTCCAGAGAGTGCACTGGCACCACTGGGGATGCAGTGCAGTGAGTCCAGAGAGTACACTGGCACCACTGGGGATGCAGTGCAGTGAGTCCAGAGAGTGCACTGGCACCACTGGGGACGCACAGCAGTGAGTCCAGAGAGTTCACTGGCACCACTGGGGATGCACTTCAGTGAGTGCAGAGACTGCAATGGCACCACTGGGGATGCAGTGCAGTAAGTCCAGTGAGTGTACTGGCACCACTGGGGATGTATTGCAGTGAGTCCAGAGAGTGCATTGGCACCACTTGAGATGCACTGCAGTGAGTCCAGAGAGTGCACTTGCACCACTGGGGATGCAGTGCAGTGAGTCCAGAGAGTGCACTGGCACCACTGGGGATGCAGTGCAGTGAGTCCAGAGAGTGCACTGGCACCAATGGGGATGCACAGCAGTGAGTCCACAGAGTGCACTGGCACCACTGGGGATGCAGTACCGTGAGTCCAGAGAGTGCACTGGCACCACTGGGGATGCACTGCAGTGAGTCCAGAGAGTGCTCTGGCACCACTGGCGATGCAGTGCAGTGAGTGCAGAGACTGCACTAGCACCACTGGGGATGCAGTGCAGTCAGTCCAGTGAGTGTACTGGCACCACTGGGGATGCAATGCAGTGAGTCCAGAGATTGCACTGGCACCACTGAGAATGCACTTCAGTGAGGCCAGAGAGTGCACTGGCACCACTGGTGATGCAATGCAGTGAGTCCAGAGAGTGGACTGGCACCACTGAGAATGCACTTCAGTGAGTCCAAAGAGTGCACTGGCACCACTGGGGATGCACTGCAGTGAGTCCAGAGAGTGAACTAGCACCACTGGGAATGTAGTGCAGTGAATCCAGTGAGTGCACTGGCACCAGTGGGGATGCACTGCAGTGAGTCCAGAGAGTGCACTGGCACCACTGGGGATGCACTGCAGTGAGTCCAGAGAGTGCACTGGCACCACTGGGGATGCAGTGCAGTGAGTCCAGAGAGTGCACTGGCACCACTGGGGATGCAGTGCAGTGAGTCCAGAGAGTGCACTGGCAGCACTGGGGATGCAGTGCAGTGAGTCCAGAGAGTGCACTGGCACCACTGGGTATGCACTGCAGTGAGTCCAGAGAGCGCACTGGCACCACTGGGGATGCACTGCAGTGAGTCCACAGAGTGCACTGGCACCACTGAGAATGCACTTCAGTGAGTCCAGAGAGTGCACTGGTACCACTGGGGATGCACTGCAGTGAGTCCAGAGAGTGCACTAGCACCACTGGGGATGCAGTGCAGTGAATCCAGTGAGTGCACTGGCACCACTGGGGATGCAGTGCAGTGAGTCAAGAGAGTGCACTGGCACCACTGGGAATGCAGTACAGTGAGTCCAGAGAGTGCATTGGCACCATTGGAGATGCAGTGCAGTGAGTCCAGAGAGTGCACTGGCACCACTGGGGATGCACAGCAGTGAGTCCAGAGAGTGCATTGGCACCACTGGGGATGCAGTGCAGTGAGTCCAGAGAGTGCACTGGCACCATTGGAGATGCACTGCAGTGAGTCCAGAGTGCACTGGCACCACTGGGGATGCAGTGCAGTGAGTCCAGAGAGTGCACTGGCACCACTGGGGATGCAGTGCAGTGAGTCCAGAGAGTGCACTGGCACCACTGGGGATGCACTGCAGTGAGTCCAGAGAGTTCACTGGCACCACTGGAGATGCACTTCAGTGAGTGCAGAGACTGCACTGGCACCACTGGGGATGCAGTGCAGTGAGTCCAGTGAGTGTACTGGCACCACTGATGATGCAGTACAGTGAGTCCAGAGAGTGCATTGGCACCACTTGGGATGCACTGCAGTGAGTCCAGAGAGTGCACTTGCACCACTGGGGATGCAGTGCAGTGAGTCCAGAGAGTGCACTGGCACCACTGGGGATGCAGTGCAGTGAGTCCAGAGAGTGCACTGGCACCAATGGGGATGCACTTCAGTGAGTCCAGAGAGTGCACTGGCTCCACTGGGGATGCAGTGCAGTGAGTCCAGAGAGTGCACTGGCACCATTGGAGATGCAGTGCAGTGAGTCCAGAGAGTGCACTGGCACCACTGGGGATGCACTGCAGTGAGTCCAGAGAGTGCACTGGCACCACTGGGGATGCACTGCAGTGAGTCCAGAGAGTTCACTGGCACCACTGGGGATGCACTTCAGTGAGTGCAGAGACTGCACTGGCACCACTGGGGATGCAGTGCAGTGAGTCCAGTGAGTGTACTGGCACCACTGGGGATGCAGTGCAGTGAGTCCAGAGAGTGCATTGGCACCACTTGGGATGCACTGCAGTGAGTCCAGAGAGTGCACTTGCACCACTGGGGATGCAGTGCAGTGAGTCCAGAGAGTGCACTGGCACCACTGGGGATGCAGTGCAGTGAGTCCAGAGAGTGCACTGGCACCACTGGGGATGCACTGCAGTGAGTCCAGAGAGTGCACTGACACCACTGATGATGCAGTACAGTGAGTCCAGTGAGTGCACTGGCACCACTGGGGATGTAGTGCAGTGACTCGAGAGAGTGCACTGGCACCACTGGGGATGCAGTGCAGTGACTCCAGAGAGTGCACTGGCACCACTTGGGATGCAGTGCAGTGAGTCCAGAGAGTGCACTGGCACCACTGGGGATGCAGTGCAGTGAGTCCAGAGAGTGCACTGGCACCACTGGGGATGCAGTGCAGTGAGTCCAGAGAGTGCACTGGCACCACTGGGGATGCAGTGCAGTGAGTCCAGAGAGTGCACTGGCACCACTGGGGATGCACTGCAGTGAGTCCAGAGAGTGCACTGGCACCACTGATGATGCAGTACAGTGAGTCCAGAGAGTGCACTGGCACCACTGGGGATGCAGTGCAGTGAGTCCAGAGAGTGCACTGGCACCACTGGGGATGCAGTGCAGTGAGTCCAGAGAGTGCACTGGCACCACTGGGGATGCACTGCAGTGAGTCCAGAGAGTGCACTGGCACCACTGATGATGCAGTACAGTGAGTCCAGAGAGTGCACTGGCACCACTGGGGATGCAGTGCAGTGAGTCCAGAGAGTGCACTGGCACCACTGGGGATGCAGTGCAGTGAGTCCAGAGAGTGCACTGGCACCACTGGGGATGCACTGCAGTGAGTCCAGAGAGTGCACTGGCACCACTGATGATGCAGTACAGTGAGTCCAGTGAGTGCACTGGCACCACTGGGGATGCAGTGCAGTGACTCCAGAGAGTGCACTG
The DNA here is from genome assembly GCF_964034855.1 of Anser brachyrhynchus. NCBI lineage: Eukaryota > Metazoa > Chordata > Aves > Anseriformes > Anatidae > Anser > Anser brachyrhynchus. Next base: position 15,013 of record NW_027663717.1, read on the forward strand.
GCACCACTTGGGATGCAGTGCAGTGAGTCCAGAGAGTGCACTGGCACCACTGGGGATGCAGTGCAGTGAGTCCAGAGAGTGCATTGGCACCACTGGGGATGCAGTGCAGTGAGTCCAGAGAGTGCACTGGCAGCACTGGGGATGCACTGCAGTGAGTCCACAGAGTGCACTGGTACCACTGGGGATGCAGTTCAGTGAGTCCAGAGAGTGCACTGGCACCACTGGGGATGCACTGCAGTGAGTCCAGAGAGTGCACTGGCACCACTGGGGATGCAGTGCAGTGAGTCCAGAGAGTGCACTGGCACCACTGGGGATGCAGTGCAGTGAGTCCAGAGAGTGCACTGGCAGCACTGGGGATGCAGTGCAGTGAGTCCAGAGAGTGCACTGGCACCACTGGGGATGCACTGCAGTGAGTCCAGAGAGCGCATTGGCACCACTGGGGATGCACTGCAGTGAGTCCACAGAGTGCACTGGCACCACTGAGAATGCACTTCAGTGAGTCCAGAGAGTGCACTGGTACCACTGGGGATGCACTGCAGTGAGTCCAGAGAGTGCACTAGCACCACTGGGGATGCAGTGCAGTGAATCCAGTGAGTGCACTGGCACCACTGGGGATGCAGTGCAGTGAGTCAAGAGAGTGCACTGGCACCACTGGGGATGCAGTACAGTGAGTCCAGAGAGTGCATTGGCACCATTGGAGATGCAGTGCAGTGAGTCCAGAGAGTGCACTGGCACCACTGGGGATGCACAGCAGTGAGTCCAGAGAGTGCATTGGCACCACTGGGGATGCAGTGCAGTGAGTCCAGAGAGTGCACTGGCACCATTGGAGATGCACTGCAGTGAGTCCAGAGAGTGCACTGGCACCACTGGGGATGCAGTGCAGTGAGTCCAGAGAGTGCACTGGCACCACTGGGGATGCAGTGCAGTGAGTCCAGAGAGTGCACTGGCACCACTGGTGATGCACTGCAGTGAGTCCAGAGAGTTCACTGGCACCACTGGAGATGCACTTCAGTGAGTGCAGAGACTGCACTGGCAGCACTGGGGATGCAGTGCAGTGAGTCCAGTGAGTGTACTGGCACCACTGGGGATGCACTGCAGTGAGTCCAGAGAGTGCATTGGCACCACTTGGGATGCACTGCAGTGAGTCCAGAGAGTGCACTGGCACCACTGGGGATGCAGTGCAGTGAGTCCAGAGAGTGCACTGGCACCACTGGGGATGCAGTGCAGTGAGTCCAGAGAGTGCATTGGCACCACTGGGGATGCAGTGCAGTGAGTCCAGAGAGTGCACTGGCAGCACTGGGGATGCACTGCAGTGAGTCCACAGAGTGCACTGGTACCACTGGGGATGCAGTGCAGTGAGTCCAGAGAGTGCACTGGCACCACTGGGGATGCACTGCAGTGAGTCCAGAGAGTGCACTGGCACCACTGGGGATGCAGTGCAGTGAGTCCAGAGAGTGCACTGGCACCACTGGGGATGCAGTGCAGTGAGTCCAGAGAGTGCACTGGCAGCACTGGGGATGCAGTGCAGTGAGTCCAGAGAGTGCACTGGCACCACTGGGGATGCACTGCAGTGAGTCCAGAGAGCGCATTGGCACCACTGGGGATGCACTGCAGTGAGTCCACAGAGTGCACTGGCACCACTGAGAATACACTTCAGTGAGTCCAGAGAGTGCACTGGTACCACTGGGGATGCACTGCAGTGAGTCCAGAGAGTGCACTAGCACCACTGGGGATGCAGTGCAGTGAATCCAGTGAGTGCACTGGCACCACTGGGGATGCAGTGCAGTGAGTCAAGAGAGTGCACTGGCACCACTGGGGATGCAGTACAGTGAGTCCAGAGAGTGCATTGGCACCATTGGAGATGCAGTGCAGTGAGTCCAGAGAGTGCACTGGCACCACTGGTGATGCACAGCAGTGAGTCCAGAGAGTGCATTGGCACCACTGGGGATGCAGTGCAGTGAGTCCAGAGAGTGCACTGGCACCATTGGAGATGCACTGCAGTGAGTCCAGAGAGTGCACTGGCACCACTGGGGATGCAGTGCAGTGAGTCCAGAGAGTGCACTGGCACCACTGGGGATGCAGTGCAGTGAGTCCAGAGAGTGCACTGGCACCACTGGGGATGCAGTGCAGTGAGTCCAGAGAGTGCATTGGCACCACTGGGGATGCAGTGCAGTGAGTCCAGAGAGTGCACTGGCAGCACTGGGGATGCACTGCAGTGAGTCCACAGAGTGCACTGGTACCACTGGGGATGCAGTGCAGTGAGTCCAGAGAGTGCACTGGCACCACTGGGGATGCACTGCAGTGAGTCCAGAGAGTGCACTGGCACCACTGGGGATGCAGTGCAGTGAGTCCAGAGAGTGCACTGGCACCACTGGGGATGCAGTGCAGTGAGTCCAGAGAGTGCACTGGCAGCACTGGGGATGCAGTGCAGTGAGTCCAGAGAGTGCACTGGCACCACTGGGGATGCACTGCAGTGAGTCCAGAGAGCGCATTGGCACCACTGGGGATGCACTGCAGTGAGTCCACAGAGTGCACTGGCACCACTGAGAATACACTTCAGTGAGTCCAGAGAGTGCACTGGTACCACTGGGGATGCACTGCAGTGAGTCCAGAGAGTGCACTAGCACCACTGGGGATGCAGTGCAGTGAATCCAGTGAGTGCACTGGCACCACTGGGGATGCAGTGCAGTGAGTCAAGAGAGTGCACTGGCACCACTGGGGATGCAGTACAGTGAGTCCAGAGAGTGCATTGGCACCATTGGAGATGCAGTGCAGTGAGTCCAGAGAGTGCACTGGCACCACTGGTGATGCACAGCAGTGAGTCCAGAGAGTGCATTGGCACCACTGGGGATGCAGTGCAGTGAGTCCAGAGAGTGCACTGGCACCATTGGAGATGCACTGCAGTGAGTCCAGAGAGTGCACTGGCACCACTGGGGATGCAGTGCAGTGAGTCCAGAGAGTGCACTGGCACCACTGGGGATGCAGTGCAGTGAGTCCAGAGAGTGCACTGGCACCACTGGGGATGCACTGCAGTGAGTCCAGAGAGTTCACTGGCACCACTGGAGATGCACTTCAGTGAGTGCAGAGACTGCACTGGCAGCACTGGGGATGCAGTGCAGTGAGTCCAGTGAGTGTACTGGCACCACTGGGGATGCACTGCAGTGAGTCCAGAGAGTGCATTGGCACCACTTGGGATGCACTGCAGTGAGTCCAGAGAGTGCACTGGCACCACTGGGGATGCAGTGCAGTGAGTCCAGAGAGTGCACTGGCACCACTGGGGATGCAGTGCAGTGAGTCCAGAGAGTGCACTGGCACCAATGGGGATGCACTTCAGTGAGTCCAGAGAGTGCACTGGCTCCACTGGGGATGCAGTGCAGTGAGTCCAGAGAGTGCACTGGCACCATTGGAGATGCAGTGCAGTGAGTCCAGAAAGTGCACTGGCACCACTGGGGATGCAGTGCAGTGAGTCCAGAGAGTGCACTGGCACCACTGGGGATGCAGTGCAGTGAGTCCAGAGAGTACACTGGCACCACTGGGGACGCACTGCAGTGAGTCCAGAGAGTTCACTGGCACCACTGGGGATGCACTTCAGTGAGTGCAGAGACTGTACTGGCACCACTGGGGATGCAGTGCAGTAAGTCCAGTGAGTGTACTGGCACCACTGGGGATGCACTGCAGTGAGTCCAGAGAGTGCATTGGCGCCACTTGGGATGCACTGCAGTGAGTCCACAGAGTGCACTGGCACCACTGGGGATGCACTGCAGTGAGTCCAGAGAGTGCACTGGCACCACTGATGATGCAGTACAGTGAGTCCAGAGAGTGCACTGGCACCACTGGGGATGCAGTGCAGTGAGTCCAGAGAGTGCACTGGCACCACTGGGGATGCAGTGCAGTGAGTCCAGAGAGTGCACTGGCACCACTGGGGATGCACTGCAGTGAGTCCAGAGAGTGCACTGGCACCACTGATGATGCAGTACAGTGAGTCCAGTGAGTGCACTGGCACCACTGGGGATGCAGTGCAGTGACTCCAGAGAGTGCACTGGCACCACTTGGGATGCAGTGCAGTGAGTCCAGAGAGTGCACTGGCACCACTGGGGATGCAGTGCAGTGAGTCCAGAGAGTGCATTGGCACCACTGGGGATGCAGTGCAGTGAGTCCAGAGAGTGCACTGGCAGCACTGGGGATGCACTGCAGTGAGTCCACAGAGTGCACTGGTACCACTGGGGATGCAGTTCAGTGAGTCCAGAGAGTGCACTGGCACCACTGGGGATGCACTGCAGTGAGTCCAGAGAGTGCACTGGCACCACTGGGGATGCAGTGCAGTGAGTCCAGAGAGTGCACTGGCACCACTGGGGATGCAGTGCAGTGAGTCCAGAGAGTGCACTGGCAGCACTGGGGATGCAGTGCAGTGAGTCCAGAGAGTGCACTGGCACCACTGGGGATGCACTGCAGTGAGTCCAGAGAGCGCATTGGCACCACTGGGGATGCACTGCAGTGAGTCCACAGAGTGCACTGGCACCACTGAGAATGCACTTCAGTGAGTCCAGAGAGTGCACTGGTACCACTGGGGATGCACTGCAGTGAGTCCAGAGAGTGCACTAGCACCACTGGGGATGCAGTGCAGTGAATCCAGTGAGTGCACTGGCACCACTGGGGATGCAGTGCAGTGAGTCAAGAGAGTGCACTGGCACCACTGGGGATGCAGTACAGTGAGTCCAGAGAGTGCATTGGCACCATTGGAGATGCAGTGCAGTGAGTCCAGAGAGTGCACTGGCACCACTGGGGATGCACAGCAGTGAGTCCAGAGAGTGCATTGGCACCACTGGGGATGCAGTGCAGTGAGTCCAGAGAGTGCACTGGCACCATTGGAGATGCACTGCAGTGAGTCCAGAGAGTGCACTGGCACCACTGGGGATGCAGTGCAGTGAGTCCAGAGAGTGCACTGGCACCACTGGGGATGCAGTGCAGTGAGTCCAGAGAGTGCACTGGCACCACTGGGGATGCACTGCAGTGAGTCCAGAGAGTTCACTGGCACCACTGGAGATGCACTTCAGTGAGTGCAGAGACTGCACTGGCAGCACTGGGGATGCAGTGCAGTGAGTCCAGTGAGTGTACTGGCACCACTGGGGATGCACTGCAGTGAGTCCAGAGAGTGCAGTGGCACCACTTGGGATGCACTGCAGTGAGTCCAGAGAGTGCACTGGCACCACTGGGGATGCAGTGCAGTGAGTCCAGAGAGTGCACTGGCACCACTGGGGATGCAGTGCAGTGAGTCCAGAGAGTGCATTGGCACCACTGGGGATGCAGTGCAGTGAGTCCAGAGAGTGCACTGGCAGCACTGGGGATGCACTGCAGTGAGTCCACAGAGTGCACTGGTACCACTGGGGATGCAGTGCAGTGAGTCCAGAGAGTGCACTGGCACCACTGGGGATGCACTGCAGTGAGTCCAGAGAGTGCACTGGCACCACTGGGGATGCAGTGCAGTGAGTCCAGAGAGTGCACTGGCACCACTGGGGATGCAGTGCAGTGAGTCCAGAGAGTGCACTGGCAGCACTGGGGATGCAGTGCAGTGAGTCCAGAGAGTGCACTGGCACCACTGGGGATGCACTGCAGTGAGTCCAGAGAGCGCATTGGCACCACTGGGGATGCACTGCAGTGAGTCCACAGAGTGCACTGGCACCACTGAGAATGCACTTCAGTGAGTCCAGAGAGTGCACTGGTACCACTGGGGATGCACTGCAGTGAGTCCAGAGAGTGCACTAGCACCACTGGGGATGCAGTGCAGTGAATCCAGTGAGTGCACTGGCACCACTGGGGATGCAGTGCAGTGAGTCAAGAGAGTGCACTGGCACCACTGGGGATGCAGTACAGTGAGTCCAGAGAGTGCATTGGCACCATTGGAGATGCAGTGCAGTGAGTCCAGAGAGTGCACTGGCACCACTGGTGATGCACAGCAGTGAGTCCAGAGAGTGCATTGGCACCACTGGGGATGCAGTGCAGTGAGTCCAGAGAGTGCACTGGCACCATTGGAGATGCACTGCAGTGAGTCCAGAGAGTGCACTGGCACCACTGGGGATGCAGTGCAGTGAGTCCAGAGAGTGCACTGGCACCACTGGGGATGCAGTGCAGTGAGTCCAGAGAGTGCACTGGCACCACTGGGGATGCACTGCAGTGAGTCCAGAGAGTTCACTGGCACCACTGGAGATGCACTTCAGTGAGTGCAGAGACTGCACTGGCAGCACTGGGGATGCAGTGCAGTGAGTCCAGTGAGTGTACTGGCACCACTGGGGATGCACTGCAGTGAGTCCAGAGAGTGCATTGGCACCACTTGGGATGCACTGCAGTGAGTCCAGAGAGTGCACTGGCACCACTGGGGATGCAGTGCAGTGAGTCCAGAGAGTGCACTGGCACCACTGGGGATGCAGTGCAGTGAGTCCAGAGAGTGCACTGGCACCAATGGGGATGCACTTCAGTGAGTCCAGAGAGTGCACTGGCTCCACTGGGGATGCAGTGCAGTGAGTCCAGAGAGTGCACTGGCACCATTGGAGATGCAGTGCAGTGAGTCCAGAAAGTGCACTGGCACCACTGGGGATGCAGTGCAGTGAGTCCAGAGAGTGCACTGGCACCACTGGGGATGCAGTGCAGTGAGTCCAGAGAGTACACTGGCACCACTGGGGACGCACTGCAGTGAGTCCAGAGAGTTCACTGGCACCACTGGGGATGCACTTCAGTGAGTGCAGAGACTGTACTGGCACCACTGGGGATGCAGTGCAGTAAGTCCAGTGAGTGTACTGGCACCACTGGGGATGCACTGCAGTGAGTCCAGAGAGTGCATTGGCGCCACTTGGGATGCACTGCAGTGAGTCCACAGAGTGCACTTGCACCACTGGGGATGCAGTGCAGTGAGTCCAGAGAGTGCACTGGCACCACTGGGGATGCAGTGCAGTGAGTCCAGAGAGTGCACTGGCACCAATGGGGATGCACAGCAGTGAGTCCACAGAGTGCACTGGCACCACTGGGGATGCAGTACAGTGAGTCCAGAGAGTGCACTGGCACCACTGGGGATGCACTGCAGTGAGTCCAGAGAGTGCACTGGCACCACTGGCGATGCAGTGCAGTGAGTGCAGAGACTGCACTAGCACCACTGGGGATGCAGTGCAGTCAGTCCAGTGAGTGTACTGGCACCACTGGGGATGCACTGCAGTGAGTCCAGAGAGTGCACTGGCACCACTGAGAATGCACTTCAGTGAGTCCAGAGAGTGCACTGGCACCACTGGGGATGCACTGCAGTGAGTCCACAGAGTGCACTGGCACCACTGGGGATGCAGTGCAGTGAGTCCAGAGAGTGCACTGGCACCACTGGGGATGCACTGCAGTGAGTCCAGAGAGTGCACGGGCTCCACTGGGGATGCACTGCAGTGAGTCCACAGAGTGCACTGGCACCACTGGGGATGCAGTGCAGTGAGTCCAGAGAGTGCACTGGCTCCACTGGGGATGCAGTGCAGTGAGTCCAGAGAGTGCTCTGGCACCACTGGGTATGCAGTGCAGTGAGTCCAGAGTGTGCACTGGCACCACTGGGAATGCAGTGCAGTGAGTCCAGAGATCGCACTGGCACCACGGGGGATGCACTTCAGTGAGTCCAGAGAGTGCACTGGCACCACTGGGGATGCAGTGCAGTGAGTCAAGAGAGTGCACTGGCACCACTGGGGATGCACTGCAGTGAGTCCAGTGAGTGCACTGGCACCACTGGGGATGCAGTGCAGTGAGTGCAGGGAGTGCACTGGCACCACTGGGGATGCACTGCAGTGAGTCCAGAGAGTGCAGTGGCACCACTGGCGATGCAGTGCAGTGAGTCCAGAGAGTGCACAGGCAGCACTGGGGATGCAGTGCAGTGAGTCCAGAGAGTACTCTGGCACCACTGGGGATGCAGTGCGGTGAGTCCAGAGAGTGCACTGGCACCACTGGTGATGCACTGCAGTGAGTCCAGAGAGTGCACTGGCACCACTGGTGATGCACTGCAGTTACTCCAGAGAGTGCACTGGCACCACTGGGGATGCACTGCATTGAGTCCACAGAGTGCACTAGCACCACTGGGGATGCAGTGCAGTGAGTCCAGAGAGTGTACTGGCACCACTGGGGATGCACTGCAGTGAGTCCAGAGAGTGCACTGTCACCACTGAGAATGCACTTCAGTGAGTCCAAAGAGTGCACTAGCACCACTGGGGATGCACTGCAGTGAGTCCAGAGAGTGAACTAGCACCACTGGGAATGTAGTGCAGTGAATCCAGTGAGTGCACTGGCACCAGTTGAGATGCACTGCAGTGAGTCCAGAGAGTGCACTGGCACCACTGGGGATGCACTGCAGTGAGTCCAGAGAGCGCACTGGCACCACTGGGGATGCACTGCAGAGAGTCCACAGAGTGCACTGGCACCACTGAGAATGCACTTCAGTGAGTCCAGAGAGTGCACTGGCACCACTGGGGATGCACTGCAGTGAGTCCAGAGAGTGAACTAGCACCACTGGGAATGCAGTGCAGTGAATCCAGTGAGTGCACTGGCACCACTGGGGATGCAGTGCAGTGAGTCCAGAGAGTGCACTGGCACCACTGGGGATGCACTGCAGTGAGCCCAGAGAGTGCACTGGCACCACTGGGGATGCGTTGCCGGGAGTCCAGAGAGTGCACTGGCACCACTGGAGATGCAGTGCAGTGAGTCCAGAGAGTGCACTGGCACCACTGGGGATGCAGTGCAGTGAGTCCAGAGAGTGCACTGGCACCACTGGGGATGCAGTGCAGTGAGTCCAGAGAGTTCTCTGGCACCACTGGGGATGCAGTGCAGTGAGTCCAGAGAGTGCACTGGCACCACTGGGGATGCACTGCAGTGAGCCCAGAGAGTGCACTGGCACCACTGGGGATGCACTGCAGTGAGTCCACAGAGTGCACTGGCACCACTGGGGATGCAGTGCAGTGAGTCCAGAGAGTGCACTGGCACCACTGGGGATGCACTTCAGTGAGTCCAGAGAGTGCACGGGCTCCACTGGGGATGCACTGCAGTGAGTCCACAGAGTGCACTGGCACCACTGGGGATGCAGTGCAGTGAGTCCAGAGAGTGCACTGGCTCCACTGGGGATGCAGTGCAGTGAGTCCAGAGAGTGCTCTGGCACCACTGGTTATGCAGTGCAGTGAGTCCAGAGTGTGCACTGGCACCACTGGGAATGCAGTGCAGTGAGTCCAGAGATCGCACTGGCACCACGGGGGATGCACTTCAGTGAGTCCAGAGAGTGCACTGGCACCACTGGGGATGCAGTGCAGTGAGTCCAGAGAGTGCACTGGCACCACTGGGGATGCACTGCAGTGAGTCAAGAGAGTGCACTGGCACCACTGGGGATGCACTGCAGTGAGTCCAGAGAGTGCACTGGCACCAGAGGGAATGCACTGCAGTGAGTCCAGTGAGTGCACTGGCACCACTGGGGATGCAGTGCAGTGAGTGCAGGGAGTGCACTGGCACCACTGGGGATGCAGTGCAGTGAGTCCAGAGAGTGCAGTGGCACCACTGGGGATGCAGTGCAGTGAGTCCAGAGAGTGCACAGGCAGCACTGGGGATGCAGTGCAGTGAGTCCAGAGAGTACTCTGGCACCACTGGGGATGCAGTGCAGTGAGTCCAGAGAGTGCACTGGCACCACTGGGGATGCAGTGCAGTGAGTCCAGAGAGTGCACTGGCACCACTGGTGATGCACTGCAGTTACTCCAGAGAGTGCACTGGTACCACTGGGGATGCGGTGCGGTGAGTCCAGAGAGTGCACTGGCACCACTGGTGATGCACTGCAGTGAGTCCAGAGAGTGCACTGGCACCACTGAGAATGCCCTTCAGTGAGTCCAGAGAGTGCACTGGCACCACTGGGGATGCACTGCATTGAGTCCACAGAGTGCACTAGCACCACTGGGGATGCAGTGCAGTGAGTCCAGAGAGTGTACTGGCACCACTGGGGATGCACTGCAGTGAGTCCAGAGAGTGCACTGTCACCACTGAGAATGCACTTCAGTGAGTCCAAAGAGTGCACTAGCACCACTGGGGATGCACTGCAGTGAGTCCAGAGAGTGAACTAGCACCACTGGGAATGTAGTGCAGTGAATCCAGTGAGTGCACTGGCACCAGTGGGGATGCACTGCAGTGAGTCCAGAGAGTGCACTGGCACCACTGGGGATGCACTGCAGTGAGTCCAGAGAGCGCACTGGCACCACTGGGGATGCACTGCAGTGAGTCCACAGAGTGCACTGGCACCACTGAGAATGCACTTCAGTGAGTCCAGAGAGTGCACTGGCACCACTGGGGATGCACTGCAGTGAGTCCAGAGAGTGAACTAGCACCACTGGGAATGCAGTGCAGTGAATCCAGTGAGTGCACTGGCACCACTGGGGATGCAGTGCAGTGAGTCAAGAGAGTGCACTGGCACCACTGGGGATGCACTGCAGTGAGCCCAGAGAGTGCACCGGCACCACTGGGGATGCGTTGCCGGGAGTCCAGAGAGTGCACTGGCACCACTGGGGATGCAGTGCAGTGAGTCCAGAGAGTGCACTGGCACCACTGGGGATGCACTGCAGTGAGTCCAGAGAGTTCTCTGGCACCACAGGGGATGCAGTGCAGTGAGTCCAGAGAGTGCACTGGCACCACTGGGGATGCAGTGCAGTGAGTCCAGAGAGTGCACTGGCACCACTGGGGATGCACTGCAGTTACTCCAGAGAGTGCACTGGCACCACTGGGGATGCGGTGCGGTGAGTCCAGAGAGTGCACTGGCACCACTGGGGATGCAGTGCAGTGAGTCCAGAGAGTGCACTGGCACCACTGGTGATGCACTGCAGTTACTCCAGAGAGTGCACTGGCACCACTGGGGATGCGGTGCGGTGAGTCCAGAGAGTGCACTGGCACCACTGGTGATGCACTGCAGTGAGTCCAGAGAGTGCACTGGCACCACTGAGAATGCCCTTCAGTGAGTCCAGAGAGTGCACTGGCACCACTGGGGATGCACTGCATTGAGTCCACAGAGTGCACTAGCACCACTGGGGATGCAGTGCAGTGAGTCCAGAGAGTGTACTGGCACCACTGGGGATGCACTGCAGTGAGTCCAGAGAGTGCACTGTCACCACTGAGAATGCACTTCAGTGAGTCCAAAGAGTGCACTAGCACCACTGGGGATGCACTGCAGTGAGTCCAGAGAGTGAACTAGCACCACTGGGAATGTAGTGCAGTGAATCCAGTGAGTGCACTGGCACCAGTGGGGATGCACTGCAGTGAGTCCAGAGAGTGCACTGGCACCACTGGGGATGCACTGCAGTGAGTCCAGAGAGCGCACTGGCACCACTGGGGATGCACTGCAGTGAGTCCACAGAGTGCACTGGCACCACTGGGGATGCACTTCAGTGAGTCCAGAGAGTGCACTGGCACCTCTGGGGATGCACTGCAGTGAGTCCAGAGAGTGAACTAGCACCACTGGGAATGCAGTGCAGTGAATCCAGTGAGTGCACTGGCACCACTGGGGATGCAGTGCAGTGAGTCAAGAGAGTGCACTGGCACCACTGGGGATGCACTGCAGTGAGCCCAGAGAGTGCACCGGCACCACTGGGGATGCGTTGCCGGGAGTCCAGAGAGTGCACTGGCACCACTGGGGATGCAGTGCAGTGAGTCCAGAGAGTGCACTGGCACCACTGGGGATGCAGTGCAGTGAGTCCAGAGAGTGCACTGGCACCACTGGGGATGCACTGCAGTGAGTCCAGAGAGTTCTCTGGCACCACTGGGGATGCAGTGCAGTGAGTCCAGAGAGTGCACTGGCACCACTGGGGATGCAGTGCAGTGAGTCCAGAGAGTGCACTGGCACCACTGGTGATGCACTGCAGTTACTCCAGAGAGTGCACTGGCACCACTGGGGATGCGGTGCGGTGAGTCCAGAGAGTGCACTGGCACCACTGGGGATGCAGTGCAGTCAGTCCAGTGAGTGTACTGGCACCACTGGGGATGCACTGCAGTGAGTCCAGAGAGTGCACTGGCACCACTGAGAATGCCCTTCAGTGAGTCCAGAGAGTGCACTGGCACCACTGGGGATGCACTGCAGTGAGTCCACAGAAGGCACTAGCACCACTGGGGATGCAGTGCAGTGACTCTAGAGAGTGCACTGGCACCACTGGGGATGCACTTCAGTGAGTCCAGAGAGTGCACTGGCACCACTGGGGATGCAGTGCAGTGAGTCCAGAGAGTGCATTGGCACCACTGGGGATGCAGTGCAGTGAGTCCAGAGAGTGCACTGGCACCACTGGGGATGCACTGCAGTGAGTCCACAGAGTGCACTGGTACCACTGGGGATGCAGTGCAGTGAGTCCAGAGAGTGCACTGGCACCACTGGGGATGCACTCCAGTGAGTCCAGAGAGTGCACTGGCACCACTGGGGATGCAGTGCAGTGAGTCCAGAGAGTGCGCTGGCACCACTGGGGATGCAGTGCAGTGAGTCCAGAGAGTGCACTGGCACCACTGGGGATGCAGTGCAGTGAGTCCAGAGAGTGCACTGGCACCAAGGGGATGCACTGCAGTGAGTCCAGAGAGCGCACTGGCACCACTGGGGATGCAGTGCAGTGAGTCCACAGACTGCACTGGCACCACTGAGAATGCACTTCAGTGAGTCCAGAGAGTACACTGGTACCACTGGGGATGCAGTGCAGTGAGTCCAGAGAGTGCACTAGCACCACTGGGGATGCAGTGCAGTGAATCCAGTGAGTGCACTGGCACCACTGGGGATGCAGTGCAGTGAGTCAAAAGAGTGCACTGGCACCACTGGGGATGCACTGCAGTGAGCCCAGAGAGTGCACTGGCACCACTGGGGATGCGGTACCGGGAGTCCAGAGAGTGCACTGGCACCACTGGGGATGCACTGCAGTGAGTCCAGAGAGTGCAGTGGCACCACTGGGGATGCACTGCAGTGAGTCCAGAGAATGCACTGGCACCACTGGGGATGCACTGCAGTGAGTCCAGAGAGTGCTCTGGCACCACTGGGAATGCACTGCAGTGAGTCCAGAGAGTGCACTGGCACCACTGGGGATGCAGTGCAGTGAGTCCAGAGAGTGCACTGGCACCACTGGGGATGCAGTGCAGTGAGTCCAGAGAGTGCACTGGCAGCACTGGGGATGCAGTGCAGTGAGTCCAGAGAGTGCACTGGCACCACTGGGGATGCACTGCAGTGAGTCCAGAGAGCGCACTGGCACCACTGGGGATGCAATGCAGTGAGTCCACAGAGTGCACTGGCACCACTGAGAATGCACTTCAGTGAGTCCAGAGAGTGCACTGGTACCACTGGGGATGCACTGCAGTGAGTCCAGAGAGTGCACTAGCACCACTGGGGATGCAGTGCAGTGAATCCAGTGAGTGCACTGGCACCACTGGGGATGCAGTGCAGTGAGTCAAGAGAGTGCACTGGCACCACTGGGGATGCAGTACAGTGAGTCCAGAGAGTGCATTGGCACCATTGGAGATGCAGTGCAGTGAGTCCAGAGAGTGCACTGGCACCACTGGGGATGCACAGCAGTGAGTCCAGAGAGTGCATTGGCACCACTGGGGATGCAGTGCAGTGAGTCCAGAGAGTGCACTGGCACCATTGGAGATGCAGTGCAGTGAGTCCAGAGAGTGCACTGGCACCACTGGGGATGCAGTGCAGTGAGTCCAGAGAGTGCACTGGCACCACTGGGGATGCAGTGCAGTGAGTCCAGAGAGTGCACTGGCACCACTGGGGATGCACTGCAGTGAGTCCAGAGAGTTCACTGGCACCACTGGAGATGCACTTCAGTGAGTGCAGAGACTGCACTGGCAGCACTGGGGATGCAGTGCAGTGAGTCCAGTGAGTGTACTGGCACCACTGGGGATGCACTGCAGTGAGTCCAGAGAGTGCATTGGCACCACTTGGGATGCACTGCAGTGAGTCCAGAGAGTGCACTTGCACCACTGGGGATGCAGTGCAGTGAGTCCAGAGAGTGCACTGGCACCACTGGGGATGCAGTGCAGTGAGTGCAGAGAGTGCACTGGCACCAATGGGGATGCACTTCAGTGAGTCCAGAGAGTGCACTGGCTCCACTGGGGATGCAGTGCAGTGAGTCCAGAGAGTGCACTGGCACCATTGGAGATGCAGTGCAGTGAGTCCAGAGAGTGCACTGGCACCACTGGGGATGCAGTGCAGTGAGTCCAGAGAGTGCACTGGCACCACTGGGGATGCAGTGCAGTGAGTCCAGAGAGTGCACTGGCACCACTGGGGACGCACAGCAGTGAGTCCAGAGAGTTCACTGGCACCACTGGGGATGCACTTCAGTGAGTGCAGAGACTGCAATGGCACCACTGGGGATGCAGTGCAGTAAGTCCAGTGAGTGTACTGGCACCACTGGGGATGTATTGCAGTGAGTCCAGAGAGTGCATTGGCACCACTTGAGATGCACTGCAGTGAGTCCAGAGAGTGCACTTGCACCACTGGGGATGCAGTGCAGTGAGTCCAGAGAGTGCACTGGCACCACTGGGGATGCAGTGCAGTGAGTCCAGAGAGTGCACTGGCACCAATGGGGATGCACAGCAGTGAGTCCACAGAGTGCACTGGCACCACTGGGGATGCAGTACCGTGAGTCCAGAGAGTGCACTGGCACCACTGGGGATGCACTGCAGTGAGTCCAGAGAGTGCTCTGGCACCACTGGCGATGCAGTGCAGTGAGTGCAGAGACTGCACTAGCACCACTGGGGATGCAGTGCAGTCAGTCCAGTGAGTGTACTGGCACCACTGGGGATGCACTGCAGTGAGTCCAGAGATTGCACTGGCACCACTGAGAATGCACTTCAGTGAGGCCAGAGAGTGCACTGGCACCACTGGTGATGCAATGCAGTGAGTCCAGAGAGTGGACTGGCACCACTGAGAATGCACTTCAGTGAGTCCAAAGAGTGCACTGGCACCACTGGGGATGCACTGCAGTGAGTCCAGAGAGTGAACTAGCACCACTGGGAATGTAGTGCAGTGAATCCAGTGAGTGCACTGGCACCAGTGGGGATGCACTGCAGTGAGTCCAGAGAGTGCACTGGCACCACTGGGGATGCACTGCAGTGAGTCCAGAGAGTGCACTGGCACCACTGGGGATGCAGTGCAGTGAGTCCAGAGAGTGCACTGGCACCACTGGGGATGCAGTGCAGTGAGTCCAGAGAGTGCACTGGCAGCACTGGGGATGCAGTGCAGTGAGTCCAGAGAGTGCACTGGCACCACTGGGTATGCACTGCAGTGAGTCCAGAGAGCGCACTGGCACCACTGGGGATGCACTGCAGTGAGTCCACAGAGTGCACTGGCACCACTGAGAATGCACTTCAGTGAGTCCAGAGAGTGCACTGGTACCACTGGGGATGCACTGCAGTGAGTCCAGAGAGTGCACTAGCACCACTGGGGATGCAGTGCAGTGAATCCAGTGAGTGCACTGGCACCACTGGGGATGCAGTGCAGTGAGTCAAGAGAGTGCACTGGCACCACTGGGAATGCAGTACAGTGAGTCCAGAGAGTGCATTGGCACCATTGGAGATGCAGTGCAGTGAGTCCAGAGAGTGCACTGGCACCACTGGGGATGCACAGCAGTGAGTCCAGAGAGTGCATTGGCACCACTGGGGATGCAGTGCAGTGAGTCCAGAGAGTGCACTGGCACCATTGGAGATGCACTGCAGTGAGTCCAGAGAGTGCACTGGCACCACTGGGGATGCAGTGCAGTGAGTCCAGAGAGTGCACTGGCACCACTGGGGATGCAGTGCAGTGAGTCCAGAGAGTGCACTGGCACCACTGGGGATGCACTGCAGTGAGTCCAGAGAGTTCACTGGCACCACTGGAGATGCACTTCAGTGAGTGCAGAGACTGCACTGGCACCACTGGGGATGCAGTGCAGTGAGTCCAGTGAGTGTACTGGCACCACTGATGATGCAGTACAGTGAGTCCAGAGAGTGCATTGGCACCACTTGGGATGCACTGCAGTGAGTCCAGAGAGTGCACTTGCACCACTGGGGATGCAGTGCAGTGAGTCCAGAGAGTGCACTGGCACCACTGGGGATGCAGTGCAGTGAGTCCAGAGAGTGCACTGGCACCAATGGGGATGCACTTCAGTGAGTCCAGAGAGTGCACTGGCTCCACTGGGGATGCAGTGCAGTGAGTCCAGAGAGTGCACTGGCACCATTGGAGATGCAGTGCAGTGAGTCCAGAGAGTGCACTGGCACCACTGGGGATGCAGTGCAGTGAGTCCAGAGAGTGCACTGGCACCACTGGGGATGCACTGCAGTGAGTCCAGAGAGTTCACTGGCACCACTGGGGATGCACTTCAGTGAGTGCAGAGACTGCACTGGCACCACTGGGGATGCAGTGCAGTGAGTCCAGTGAGTGTACTGGCACCACTGGGGATGCAGTGCAGTGAGTCCAGAGAGTGCATTGGCACCACTTGGGATGCACTGCAGTGAGTCCAGAGAGTGCACTTGCACCACTGGGGATGCAGTGCAGTGAGTCCAGAGAGTGCACTGGCACCACTGGGGATGCAGTGCAGTGAGTCCAGAGAGTGCACTGGCACCACTGGGGATGCAGTGCAGTGAGTCCAGAGAGTGCACTGACACCACTGATGATGCAGTACAGTGAGTCCAGTGAGTGCACTGGCACCACTGGGGATGTAGTGCAGTGACTCGAGAGAGTGCACTGGCACCACTGGGGATGCAGTGCAGTGACTCCAGAGAGTGCACTGGCACCACTTGGGATGCAGTGCAGTGAGTCCAGAGAGTGCACTGGCACCACTGGGGATGCAGTGCAGTGAGTCCAGAGAGTGCACTGGCACCACTGGGGATGCAGTGCAGTGAGTCCAGAGAGTGCACTGGCACCACTGGGGATGCACTGCAGTGAGTCCAGAGAGTGCACTGGCACCACTGATGATGCAGTACAGTGAGTCCAGAGAGTGCACTGGCACCACTGGGGATGCAGTGCAGTGAGTCCAGAGAGTGCACTGGCACCACTGGGGATGCAGTGCAGTGAGTCCAGAGAGTGCACTGGCACCACTGGGGATGCACTGCAGTGAGTCCAGAGAGTGCACTGGCACCACTGATGATGCAGTACAGTGAGTCCAGTGAGTGCACTGGCACCACTGGGGATGTAGTGCAGTGACTCGAGAGAGTGCACTGGCACCACTGGGGATGCAGTGCAGTGACTCCAGAGAGTGCACTGGCACCACTTGGGATGCAGTGCAGTGAGTCCAGAGAGTGCACTGGCACCACTGGGGATGCAGTGCAGTGAGTCCAGAGAGTGCACTGGCACCACTGGGGATGCAGTGCAGTGAGTCCAGAGAGTGCACTGGCACCACTGGGGATGCACTGCAGTGAGTCCAGAGAGTGCACTGGCACCACTGGGGATGCACTGCAGTGAGTCCAGAGAGTGCACTGGCACCACTGATGATGCAGTACAGTGAGTCCAGAGAGTGCACTGGCACCACTGAGGATGCAGTGCAGTGAGTCCAGAGAGTGCACTGGCACCACTGGGGATGCAGTGCAGTGAGTCCAGAGAGTGCACTGGCACCACTGGGGATGCACTGCAGTGAGTCCAGAGAGTGCACTGGCACCACTGATGATGCAGTACAGTGAGTCCAGAGAGTGCACTGGCACCACTGGGGATGCAGTGCAGTGAGTCCAGAGAGTGCACTGGCACCACTGGGGATGCAGTGCAGTGAGTCCAGAGAGTGCACTGGCACCACTGGGGATGCACTGCAGTGAGTCCAGAGAGTGCACTGGCACCACTGATGATGCAGTACAGTGAGTCCAGTGAGTGCACTGGCACCACTGGGGATGCAGTGCAGTGACTCCAGAGAGTGCACTGGCACCACTTGGGATGCAGTGCAGTGAGTCCAGAGAGTGCACTGGCACCACTGGGGATGCAGTGCAGTGAGTCCAGAGAGTGCATTGGCACCACTGGGGATGCAGTGCAGTGAGTCCAGAGAGTGCACTGGCAGCACTGGGGATGCACTGCAGTGAGTCCACAGAGTGCACTGGTACCACTGGGGATGCAGTTCAGTGAGTCCAGAGAGTGCACTGGCACCACTGGGGATGCACTGCAGTGAGTCCAGAGAGTGCACTGGCACCACTGGGGATGCAGTGCAGTGAGTCCAGAGAGTGCACTGGCACCACTGGGGATGCAGTGCAGTGAGTCCAGAGAGTGCACTGGCAGCACTGGGGATGCAGTGCAGTGAGTCCAGAGAGTGCACTGGCACCACTGGGGATGCACTGCAGTGAGTCCAGAGAGCGCATTGGCACCACTGGGGATGCACTGCAGTGAGTCCACAGAGTGCACTGGCACCACTGAGAATGCACTTCAGTGAGTCCAGAGAGTGCACTGGTACCACTGGGGATGCACTGCAGTGAGTCCAGAGAGTGCACTAGCACCACTGGGGATGCAGTGCAGTGAATCCAGTGAGTGCACTGGCACCACTGGGGATGCAGTGCAGTGAGTCAAGAGAGTGCACTGGCACCACTGGGGATGCAGTACAGTGAGTCCAGAGAGTGCATTGGCACCATTGGAGATGCAGTGCAGTGAGTCCAGAGAGTGCACTGGCACCACTGGGGATGCACAGCAGTGAGTCCAGAGAGTGCATTGGCACCACTGGGGATGCAGTGCAGTGAGTCCAGAGAGTGCACTGGCACCATTGGAGATGCACTGCAGTGAGTCCAGAGAGTGCACTGGCACCACTGGGGATGCAGTGCAGTGAGTCCAGAGAGTGCACTGGCACCACTGGGGATGCAGTGCAGTGAGTCCAGAGAGTGCACTGGCACCACTGGGGATGCACTGCAGTGAGTCCAGAGAGTTCACTGGCACCACTGGAGATGCACTTCAGTGAGTGCAGAGACTGCACTGGCAGCACTGGGGATGCAGTGCAGTGAGTCCAGTGAGTGTACTGGCACCACTGGGGATGCACTGCAGTGAGTCCAGAGAGTGCATTGGCACCACTTGGGATGCACTGCAGTGAGTCCAGAGAGTGCACTGGCACCACTGGGGATGCAGTGCAGTGAGTCCAGAGAGTGCACTGGCACCACTGGGGATGCAGTGCAGTGAGTCCAGAGAGTGCATTGGCACCACTGGGGATGCAGTGCAGTGAGTCCAGAGAGTGCACTGGCAGCACTGGGGATGCACTGCAGTGAGTCCACAGAGTGCACTGGTACCACTGGGGATGCAGTGCAGTGAGTCCAGAGAGTGCACTGGCACCACTGGGGATGCACTGCAGTGAGTCCAGAGAGTGCACTGGCACCACTGGGGATGCAGTGCAGTGAGTCCAGAGAGTGCACTGGCACCACTGGGGATGCAGTGCAGTGAGTCCAGAGAGTGCACTGGCAGCACTGGGGATGCAGTGCAGTGAGTCCAGAGAGTGCACTGGCACCACTGGGGATGCACTGCAGTGAGTCCAGAGAGCGCATTGGCACCACTGGGGATGCACTGCAGTGAGTCCACAGAGTGCACTGGCACCACTGAGAATGCACTTCAGTGAGTCCAGAGAGTGCACTGGTACCACTGGGGATGCACTGCAGTGAGTCCAGAGAGTGCACTAGCACCACTGGGGATGCAGTGCAGTGAATCCAGTGAGTGCACTGGCACCACTGGGGATGCAGTGCAGTGAGTCAAGAGAGTGCACTGGCACCACTGGGGATGCAGTACAGTGAGTCCAGAGAGTGCATTGGCACCATTGGAGATGCAGTGCAGTGAGTCCAGAGAGTGCACTGGCACCACTGGTGATGCACAGCAGTGAGTCCAGAGAGTGCATTGGCACCACTGGGGATGCAGTGCAGTGAGTCCAGAGAGTGCACTGGCACCATTGGAGATGCACTGCAGTGAGTCCAGAGAGTGCACTGGCACCACTGGGGATGCAGTGCAGTGAGTCCAGAGAGTGCACTGGCACCACTGGGGATGCAGTGCAGTGAGTCCAGAGAGTGCACTGGCACCACTGGGGATGCACTGCAGTGAGTCCAGAGAGTTCACTGGCACCACTGGAGATGCACTTCAGTGAGTGCAGAGACTGCACTGGCAGCACTGGGGATGCAGTGCAGTGAGTCCAGTGAGTGTACTGGCACCACTGGGGATGCACTGCAGTGAGTCCAGAGAGTGCATTGGCACCACTTGGGATGCACTGCAGTGAGTCCAGAGAGTGCACTGGCACCACTGGGGATGCACTGCAGTGAGTCCAGAGAGTGCACTGGCACCACTGGGGATGCAGTGCAGTGAGTCCAGAGAGTGCACTGGCACCAATGGGGATGCACTTCAGTGAGTCCAGAGAGTGCACTGGCTCCACTGGGGATGCAGTGCAGTGAGTCCAGAGAGTGCACTGGCACCATTGGAGATGCAGTGCAGTGAGTCCAGAAAGTGCACTGGCACCACTGGGGATGCAGTGCAGTGAGTCCAGAGAGTGCACTGGCACCACTGGGGATGCAGTGCAGTGAGTCCAGAGAGTACACTGGCACCACTGGGGACGCACTGCATTGAGTCCAGAGAGTTCACAGGCACCACTGGGGATGCACTTCAGTGAGTGCAGAGACTGTACTGGCACCACTGGGGATGCAGTGCAGTAAGTCCAGTGAGTGTACTGGCACCACTGGGGATGCACTGCAGTGAGTCCAGAGAGTGCATTGGCGCCACTTGGGATGCACTGCAGTGAGTCCACAGAGTGCACTTGCACCACTGGGGATGCAGTGCAGTGAGTCCAGAGAGTGCACTGGCACCACTGGGGATGCAGTGCAGTGAGTCCAGAGAGTGCACTGGCACCAATGGGGATGCACAGCAGTGAGTCCACAGAGTGCACTGGCACCACTGGGGATGCAGTACAGTGAGTCCAGAGAGTGCACTGGCACCACTGGGGATGCACTGCAGTGAGTCCAGAGAGTGCACTGGCACCACTGGCGATGCAGTGCAGTGAGTGCAGAGACTGCACTAGCACCACTGGGGATGCAGTGCAGTCAGTCCAGTGAGTGTACTGGCACCACTGGGGATGCACTGCAGTGAGTCCAGAGAGTGCACTGGCACCACTGAGAATGCACTTCAGTGAGTCCAGAGAGTGCACTGGCACCACTGGGGATGCACTGCAGTGAGTCCACAGAGTGCACTGGCACCACTGGGGATGCAGTGCAGTGAGTCCAGAGAGTGCACTGGCACCACTGGGGATGCACTGCAGTGAGTCCAGAGAGTGCACGGGCTCCACTGGGGATGCACTGCAGTGAGTCCACAGAGTGCACTGGCACCACTGGGGATGCAGTGCAGTGAGTCCAGAGAGTGCACTGGCTCCACTGGGGATGCAGTGCAGTGAGTCCAGAGAGTGCTCTGGCACCACTGGGTATGCAGTGCAGTGAGTCCAGAGTGTGCACTGGCACCACTGGGAATGCAGTGCAGTGAGTCCAGAGATCGCACTGGCACCACGGGGGATGCACTTCAGTGAGTCCAGAGAGTGCACTGGCACCACTGGGGATGCAGTGCAGTGAGTCAAGAGAGTGCACTGGCACCACTGGGGATGCACTGCAGTGAGTCCAGTGAGTGCACTGGCACCACTGGGGATGCAGTGCAGTGAGTGCAGGGAGTGCACTGGCACCACTGGGGATGCACTGCAGTGAGTCCAGAGAGTGCAGTGGCACCACTGGCGATGCAGTGCAGTGAGTCCAGAGAGTGCACAGGCAGCACTGGGGATGCAGTGCAGTGAGTCCAGAGAGTACTCTGGCACCACTGGGGATGCAGTGCGGTGAGTCCAGAGAGTGCACTGGCACCACTGGTGATGCACTGCAGTGAGTCCAGAGAGTGCACTGGCACCACTGGTGATGCACTGCAGTTACTCCAGAGAGTGCACTGGCACCACTGGGGATGCACTGCATTGAGTCCACAGAGTGCACTAGCACCACTGGGGATGCAGTGCAGTGAGTCCAGAGAGTGTACTGGCACCACTGGGGATGCACTGCAGTGAGTCCAGAGAGTGCACTGTCACCACTGAGAATGCACTTCAGTGAGTCCAAAGAGTGCACTAGCACCACTGGGGATGCACTGCAGTGAGTCCAGAGAGTGAACTAGCACCACTGGGAATGTAGTGCAGTGAATCCAGTGAGTGCACTGGCACCAGTTGAGATGCACTGCAGTGAGTCCAGAGAGTGCACTGGCACCACTGGGGATGCACTGCAGTGAGTCCAGAGAGCGCACTGGCACCACTGGGGATGCACTGCAGAGAGTCCACAGAGTGCACTGGCACCACTGAGAATGCACTTCAGTGAGTCCAGAGAGTGCACTGGCACCACTGGGGATGCAGTGCAGTGACTCCAGAGAGTGCACTGGCACCACTTGGGATGCAGTGCAGTGAGTCCAGAGAGTGCACTGGCACCACTGGGGATGCAGTGCAGTGAGTCCAGAGAGTGCACTGGCACCACTGGGGATGCAGTGCAGTGAGTCCAGAGAGTGCACTGGCACCACTGGGGATGCACTGCAGTGAGTCCAGAGAGTGCACTGGCACCACTGGGGATGCACTGCAGTGAGTCCAGAGAGTGCACTGGCACCACTGATGATGCAGTACAGTGAGTCCAGAGAGTGCACTGGCACCACTGGGGATGCAGTGCAGTGAGTCCAGAGAGTGCACTGGCACCACTGGGGATGCAGTGCAGTGAGTCCAGAGAGTGCACTGGCACCACTGGGGATGCACTGCAGTGAGTCCAGAGAGTGCACTGGCACCACTGATGATGCAGTACAGTGAGTCCAGAGAGTGCACTGGCACCACTGGGGATGCAGTGCAGTGAGTCCAGAGAGTGCACTGGCACCACTGGGGATGCAGTGCAGTGAGTCCAGAGAGTGCACTGGCACCACTGGGGATGCACTGCAGTGAGTCCAGAGAGTGCACTGGCACCACTGATGATGCAGTACAGTGAGTCCAGTGAGTGCACTGGCACCACTGGGGATACAGTGCAGTGACTCCAGAGAGTGCACTGGCACCACTTGGGATGCAGTGCAGTGAGTCCAGAGAGTGCACTGGCACCACTGGGGATGCAGTGCAGTGAGTCCAGAGAGTGCATTGGCACCACTGGGGATGCAGTGCAGTGAGTCCAGAGAGTGCACTGGCAGCACTGGGGATGCACTGCAGTGAGTCCACAGAGTGCACTGGTACCACTGGGGATGCAGTTCAGTGAGTCCAGAGAGTGCACTGGCACCACTGGGGATGCACTGCAGTGAGTCCAGAGAGTGCACTGGCACCACTGGGGATGCAGTGCAGTGAGTCCAGAGAGTGCACTGGCACCACTGGGGATGCAGTGCAGTGAGTCCAGAGAGTGCACTGGCAGCACTGGGGATGCAGTGCAGTGAGTCCAGAGAGTGCACTGGCACCACTGGGGATGCACTGCAGTGAGTCCAGAGAGCGCATTGGCACCACTGGGGATGCACTGCAGTGAGTCCACAGAGTGCACTGGCACCACTGAGAATGCACTTCAGTGAGTCCAGAGAGTGCACTGGTACCACTGGGGATGCACTGCAGTGAGTCCAGAGAGTGCACTAGCACCACTGGGGATGCAGTGCAGTGAATCCAGTGAGTGCACTGGCACCACTGGGGATGCAGTGCAGTGAGTCAAGAGAGTGCACTGGCACCACTGGGGATGCAGTACAGTGAGTCCAGAGAGTGCATTGGCACCATTGGAGATGCAGTGCAGTGAGTCCAGAGAGTGCACTGGCACCACTGGGGATGCACAGCAGTGAGTCCAGAGAGTGCATTGGCACCACTGGGGATGCAGTGCAGTGAGTCCAGAGAGTGCACTGGCACCATTGGAGATGCAGTGCAGTGAGTCCAGAGAGTGCACTGGCACCACTGGGGATGCAGTGCAGTGAGTCCAGAGAGTGCACTGGCACCACTGGGGATGCAGTGCAGTGAGTCCAGAGAGTGCACTGGCACCACTGGGGATGCACTGCAGTGAGTCCAGAGAGTTCACTGGCACCACTGGAGATGCACTTCAGTGAGTGCAGAGACTGCACTGGCAGCACTGGGGATGCAGTGCAGTGAGTCCAGTGAGTGTACTGGCACCACTGGGGATGCACTGCAGTGAGTCCAGAGAGTGCATTGGCACCACTTGGGATGCACTGCAGTGAGTCCAGAGAGTGCACTGGCACCACTGGGGATGCAGTGCAGTGAGTCCAGAGAGTGCACTGGCACCACTGGGGATGCAGTGCAGTGAGTCCAGAGAGTGCATTGGCACCACTGGGGATGCAGTGCAGTGAGTCCAGAGAGTGCACTGGCAGCACTGGGGATGCACTGCAGTGAGTCCACAGAGTGCACTGGTACCACTGGGGATGCAGTGCAGTGAGTCCAGAGAGTGCACTGGCACCACTGGGGATGCACTGCAGTGAGTCCAGAGAGTGCACTGGCACCACTGGGGATGCAGTGCAGTGAGTCCAGAGAGTGCACTGGCACCACTGGGGATGCAGTGCAGTGAGTCCAGAGAGTGCACTGGCAGCACTGGGGATGCAGTGCAGTGAGTCCAGAGAGTGCACTGGCACCACTGGGGATGCACTGCAGTGAGTCCAGAGAGCGCATTGGCACCACTGGGGATGCACTGCAGTGAGTCCACAGAGTGCACTGGCACCACTGAGAATGCACTTCAGTGAGTCCAGAGAGTGCACTGGTACCACTGGGGATGCACTGCAGTGAGTCCAGAGAGTGCACTAGCACCACTGGGGATGCAGTGCAGTGAATCCAGTGAGTGCACTGGCACCACTGGGGATGCAGTGCAGTGAGTCAAGAGAGTGCACTGGCACCACTGGGGATGCAGTACAGTGAGTCCAGAGAGTGCATTGGCACCATTGGAGATGCAGTGCAGTGAGTCCAGAGAGTGCACTGGCACCACTGGTGATGCACAGCAGTGAGTCCAGAGAGTGCATTGGCACCACTGGGGATGCAGTGCAGTGAGTCCAGAGAGTGCACTGGCACCATTGGAGATGCACTGCAGTGAGTCCAGAGAGTGCACTGGCACCACTGGGGATGCAGTGCAGTGAGTCCAGAGAGTGCACTGGCACCACAGATGATGCAGTGCAGTGAGTCCAGAGAGTGCACTGGCACCACTGGGGATGCACTGCAGTGAGTCCAGAGAGTTCACTGGCACCACTGGAGATGCACTTCAGTGAGTGCAGAGACTGCACTGGCAGCACTGGGGATGCAGTGCAGTGAGTCCAGTGAGTGTACTGGCACCACTGGGGATGCACTGCAGTGAGTCCAGAGAGTGCATTGGCACCACTTGGGATGCACTGCAGTGAGTCCAGAGAGTGCACTGGCACCACTGGGGATGCAGTGCAGTGAGTCCAGAGAGTGCACTGGCACCACTGGGGATGCAGTGCAGTGAGTCCAGAGAGTGCACTGGCACCAATGGGGATGCACTTCAGTGAGTCCAGAGAGTGCACTGGCTCCACTGGGGATGCAGTGCAGTGAGTCCAGAGAGTGCACTGGCACCATTGGAGATGCAGTGCAGTGAGTCCAGAAAGTGCACTGGCACCACTGGGGATGCAGTGCAGTGAGTCCAGAGAGTGCACTGGCACCACTGGGGATGCAGTGCAGTGAGTCCAGAGAGTACACTGGCACCACTGGGGACGCACTGCAGTGAGTCCAGAGAGTTCACTGGCACCACTGGGGATGCACTTCAGTGAGTGCAGAGACTGTACTGGCACCACTGGGGATGCAGTGCAGTAAGTCCAGTGAGTGTACTGGCACCACTGGGGATGCACTGCAGTGAGTCCAGAGAGTGCATTGGCGCCACTTGGGATGCACTGCAGTGAGTCCACAGAGTGCACTTGCACCACTGGGGATGCAGTGCAGTGAGTCCAGAGAGTGCACTGGCACCACTGGGGATGCAGTGCAGTGAGTCCAGAGAGTGCACTGGCACCAATGGGGATGCACAGCAGTGAGTCCACAGAGTGCACTGGCACCACTGGGGATGCAGTACAGTGAGTCCAGAGAGTGCACTGGCACCACTGGGGATGCACTGCAGTGAGTCCAGAGAGTGCACTGGCACCACTGGCGATGCAGTGCAGTGAGTGCAGAGACTGCACTAGCACCACTGGGGATGCAGTGCAGTCAGTCCAGTGAGTGTACTGGCACCACTGGGGATGCACTGCAGTGAGTCCAGAGAGTGCACTGGCACCACTGAGAATGCACTTCAGTGAGTCCAGAGAGTGCACTGGCACCACTGGGGATGCACTGCAGTGAGTCCACAGAGTGCACTGGCACCACTGGGGATGCAGTGCAGTGAGTCCAGAGAGTGCACTGGCACCACTGGGGATGCACTGCAGTGAGTCCAGAGAGTGCACGGGCTCCACTGGGGATGCACTGCAGTGAGTCCACAGAGTGCACTGGCACCACTGGGGATGCAGTGCAGTGAGTCCAGAGAGTGCACTGGCTCCACTGGGGATGCAGTGCAGTGAGTCCAGAGAGTGCTCTGGCACCACTGGGTATGCAGTGCAGTGAGTCCAGAGTGTGCACTGGCACCACTGGGAATGCAGTGCAGTGAGTCCAGAGATCGCACTGGCACCACGGGGGATGCACTTCAGTGAGTCCAGAGAGTGCACTGGCACCACTGGGGATGCAGTGCAGTGAGTCAAGAGAGTGCACTGGCACCACTGGGGATGCACTGCAGTGAGTCCAGTGAGTGCACTGGCACCACTGGGGATGCAGTGCAGTGAGTGCAGGGAGTGCACTGGCACCACTGGGGATGCACTGCAGTGAGTCCAGAGAGTGCAGTGGCACCACTGGCGATGCAGTGCAGTGAGTCCAGAGAGTGCACAGGCAGCACTGGGGATGCAGTGCAGTGAGTCCAGAGAGTACTCTGGCACCACTGGGGATGCAGTGCGGTGAGTCCAGAGAGTGCACTGGCACCACTGGTGATGCACTGCAGTGAGTCCAGAGAGTGCACTGGCACCACTGGTGATGCACTGCAGTTACTCCAGAGAGTGCACTGGCACCACTGGGGATGCACTGCATTGAGTCCACAGAGTGCACTAGCACCACTGGGGATGCAGTGCAGTGAGTCCAGAGAGTGTACTGGCACCACTGGGGATGCACTGCAGTGAGTCCAGAGAGTGCACTGTCACCACTGAGAATGCACTTCAGTGAGTCCAAAGAGTGCACTAGCACCACTGGGGATGCACTGCAGTGAGTCCAGAGAGTGAACTAGCACCACTGGGAATGTAGTGCAGTGAATCCAGTGAGTGCACTGGCACCAGTTGAGATGCACTGCAGTGAGTCCAGAGAGTGCACTGGCACCACTGGGGATGCACTGCAGTGAGTCCAGAGAGCGCACTGGCACCACTGGGGATGCACTGCAGAGAGTCCACAGAGTGCACTGGCACCACTGAGAATGCACTTCAGTGAGTCCAGAGAGTGCACTGGCACCACTGGGGATGCACTGCAGTGAGTCCAGAGAGTGAACTAGCACCACTGGGAATGCAGTGCAGTGAATCCAGTGAGTGCACTGGCACCACTGGGGATGCAGTGCAGTGAGTCAAGAGAGTGCACTGGCACCACTGGGGATGCACTGCAGTGAGCCCAGAGAGTGCACTGGCACCACTGGGGATGCGTTGCCGGGAGTCCAGAGAGTGCACTGGCACCACTGGAGATGCAGTGCAGTGAGTCCAGAGAGTGCACTGGCACCACTGGGGATGCAGTGCAGTGAGTCCAGAGAGTGCACTGGCACCACTGGGGATGCAGTGCAGTGAGTCCAGAGAGTTCTCTGGCACCACTGGGGATGCAGTGCAGTGAGTCCAGAGAGTGCACTGGCAGCACTGGGGATGCACTGCAGTGAGCCCAGAGAGTGCACTGGCACCACTGGGGATGCACTGCAGTGAGTCCACAGAGTGCACTGGCACCACTGGGGATGCAGTGCAGTGAGTCCAGAGAGTGCACTGGCACCACTGGGGATGCACTTCAGTGAGTCCAGAGAGTGCACGGGCTCCACTGGGGATGCACTGCAGTGAGTCCACAGAGTGCACTGGCACCACTGGGGATGCAGTGCAGTGAGTCCAGAGAGTGCACTGGCTCCACTGGGGATGCAGTGCAGTGAGTCCAGAGAGTGCTCTGGCACCACTGGGTATGCAGTGCAGTGAGTCCAGAGTGTGCACTGGCACCACTGGGAATGCAGTGCAGTGAGTCCAGAGATCGCACTGGCACCACGGGGGATGCACTTCAGTGAGTCCAGAGAGTGCACTGGCACCACTGGGGATGCAGTGCAGTGAGTCCAGAGAGTGCACTGGCACCACTGGGGATGCACTGCAGTGAGTCAAGAGAGTGCACTGGCACCACTGGGGATGCACTGCAGTGAGTCCAGAGAGTGCACTGGCACCAGAGGGAATGCACTGCAGTGAGTCCAGTGAGTGCACTGGCACCACTGGGGATGCAGTGCAGTGAGTGCAGGGAGTGCACTGGCACCACTGGGGATGCAGTGCAGTGAGTCCAGAGAGTGCAGTGGCACCACTGGGGATGCAGTGCAGTGAGTCCAGAGAGTGCACAGGCAGCACTGGGGATGCAGTGCAGTGAGTCCAGAGAGTACTCTGGCACCACTGGGGATGCAGTGCAGTGAGTCCAGAGAGTGCACTGGCACCACTGGTGATGCACTGCAGTTACTCCAGAGAGTGCACTGGTACCACTGGGGATGCGGTGCGGTGAGTCCAGAGAGTGCACTGGCACCACTGGTGATGCACTGCAGTGAGTCCAGAGAGTGCACTGGCACCACTGAGAATGCCCTTCAGTGAGTCCAGAGAGTGCACTGGCACCACTGGGGATGCACTGCATTGAGTCCACAGAGTGCACTAGCACCACTGGGGATGCAGTGCAGTGAGTCCAGAGAGTGTACTGGCACCACTGGGGATGCACTGCAGTGAGTCCAGAGAGTGCACTGTCACCACTGAGAATGCACTTCAGTGAGTCCAAAGAGTGCACTAGCACCACTGGGGATGCACTGCAGTGAGTCCAGAGAGTGAACTAGCACCACTGGGAATGTAGTGCAGTGAATCCAGTGAGTGCACTGGCACCAGTGGGGATGCACTGCAGTGAGTCCAGAGAGTGCACTGGCACCACTGGGGATGCACTGCAGTGAGTCCAGAGAGCGCACTGGCACCACTGGGGATGCACTGCAGTGAGTCCACAGAGTGCACTGGCACCACTGAGAATGCACTTCAGTGAGTCCAGAGAGTGCACTGGCACCACTGGGGATGCACTGCAGTGAGTCCAGAGAGTGAACTAGCACCACTGGGAATGCAGTGCAGTGAATCCAGTGAGTGCACTGGCACCACTGGGGATGCAGTGCAGTGAGTCAAGAGAGTGCACTGGCACCACTGGGGATGCACTGCAGTGAGCCCAGAGAGTGCACCGGCACCACTGGGGATGCGTTGCCGGGAGTCCAGAGAGTGCACTGGCACCACTGGGGATGCAGTGCAGTGAGTCCAGAGAGTGCACTGGCACCACTGGGGATGCACTGCAGTGAGTCCAGAGAGTTCTCTGGCACCACAGGGGATGCAGTGCAGTGAGTCCAGAGAGTGCACTGGCACCACTGGGGATGCAGTGCAGTGAGTCCAGAGAGTGCACTGGCACCACTGGGGATGCACTGCAGTTACTCCAGAGAGTGCACTGGCACCACTGGGGATGCGGTGCGGTGAGTCCAGAGAGTGCACTGGCACCACTGGGGATGCAGTGCAGTCAGTCCAGTGAGTGTACTGGCACCACTGGGGATGCACTGCAGTGAGTCCAGAGAGTGCACTGGCACCACTGAGAATGCCCTTCAGTGAGTCCAGAGAGTGCACTGGCACCACTGGGGATGCACTGCAGTGAGTCCAGAGAAGGCACTAGCACCACTGGGGATGCAGTGCAGTGACTCTAGAGAGTGCACTGGCACCACTGGGGATGCACTTCACTGAGTCCAGAGAGTGCACTGGCACCACTGGGGATGCAGTGCAGTGAGTCCAGAGAGTGCATTGGCACCACTGGGGATGCAGTGCAGTGAGTCCAGAGAGTGCACTGGCACCACTGGGGATGCACTGCAGTGAGTCCACAGAGTGCACTGGTACCACTGGGGATGCAGTGCAGTGAGTCCAGAGAGTGCACTGGCACCACTGGGGATGCACTCCAGTGAGTCCAGAGAGTGCACTGGCACCACTGGGGATGCAGTGCAGTGAGTCCAGAGAGTGCGCTGGCACCACTGGGGATGCAGTGCAGTGAGTCCAGAGAGTGCACTGGCACCACTGGGGATGCAGTGCAGTGAGTCCAGAGAGTGCACTGGCACCAAGGGGATGCACTGCAGTGAGTCCAGAGAGCGCACTGGCACCACTGGGGATGCAGTGCAGTGAGTCCACAGACTGCACTGGCACCACTGAGAATGCACTTCAGTGAGTCCAGAGAGTGCACTGGTACCACGGGGGATGCAGTGCAGTGAGTCCAGAGAGTGCACTAGCACCACTGGGGATGCAGTGCAGTGAATCCAGTGAGTGCACTGGCACCACTGGGGATGCAGTGCAGTGAGTCAAGAGAGTGCACTGGCACCACTGGGGATGCACTGCAGTGAGCCCAGAGAGTGCACTGGCACCACTGGGGATGCGGTACCGGGAGTCCAGAGAGTGCACTGGCACCACTGGGGATGCAGTGCAGTGAGTCCAGAGAGTGCAGTGGCACCACTGGGGATGCACTGCAGTGAGTCCAGAGAGTGCACTGGCACCACTGGGGATGCACTGCAGTGAGTCCA
Source organism: Anser brachyrhynchus (assembly GCF_964034855.1). Taxonomy (NCBI): domain Eukaryota; kingdom Metazoa; phylum Chordata; class Aves; order Anseriformes; family Anatidae; genus Anser; species Anser brachyrhynchus. The sequence goes on from NW_027663717.1 coordinate 45,787, forward strand.
GAGAGTGCTCTGGCACCACTGGGGATGCAGTGCAGTGAGTCCAGAGAGTGCACTGGCACCACTGGGGATGCAGTGCAGTGAGTCCAGAGAGTGCACTGGCACCACTGGGGATGCAGTGCAGTGAGTCCAGAGAGTGCACTGGCACCACTGGGGATGCACTGCAGTGAGTCCAGAGAGCGCACTGGCACCACTGGGGATGCACTGCAGTGAGTCCACAGAGTGCACTGGCACCACTGAGAATGCACTTCAGTGAGTCCAGAGAGTGCACTGGTACCACTGGGGATGCACTGCAGTGAGTCCAGAGAGTGCACTAGCACCACTGGGGATGCAGTGCAGTGAATCCAGTGAGTGCACTGGCACCACTGGGGATGCAGTGCAGTGAGTCAAGAGAGTGCACTGGCACCACTGGGGATGCAGTACAGTGAGTCCAGAGAGTGCATTGGCACCATTGTAGATGCAGTGCAGTGAGTCCAGAGAGTGCACTGGCACCACTGGGGATGCACAGCAGTGAGTCCAGAGAGTGCTCTGGCACCACTGGGGATGCAGTGCAGTGAGTCCAGAGAGTGCACTGGCACCATTGGAGATGCACTGCAGTGAGTCCAGAGAGTGCACTGGCACCACTGGGGATGCAGTGCAGTGAGTCCAGAGAGTGCACTGGCACCACTGGGGATGCAGTGCAGTGAGTCCAGAGAGTGCACTGGCACCACTGGGGATGCACTGCAGTGAGTCCAGAGAGTTCACTGGCACCACTGGAGATGCACTTCAGTGAGTGCAGAGACTGCACTGGCAGCACTGGGGATGCAGTGCAGTGAGTCCAGTGAGTGTACTGGCACCACTGGGGATGCACTGCAGTGAGTCCAGAGAGTGCATTGGCACCACTTGGGATGCACTGCAGTGAGTCCAGAGAGTGCACTTGCACCACTGGGGATGCAGTGCAGTGAGTCCAGAGAGTGCACTGGCACCACTGGGGATGCAGTGCAGTGAGTCCAGAGAGTGCACTGGCACCAATGGGGATGCACTTCAGTGAGTCCAGAGAGTGCACTGGCTCCACTGGGGATGCAGTGCAGTGAGTCCAGAGAGTGCACTGGCACCATTGGAGATGCAGTGCAGTGAGTCCAGAGAGTGCACTGGCACCACTGGGGATGCAGTGCAGTGAGTCCAGAGAGTGCACTGGCACCACTGGGGATGCAGTGCAGTGAGTCCAGAGAGTGCACTGGCACCACTGGGGACGCACAGCAGTGAGTCCAGAGAGTTCACTGGCACCACTGGGGATGCACTTCAGTGAGTGCAGAGACTGCAATGGCACCACTGGGGATGCAGTGCAGTAAGTCCAGTGAGTGTACTGGCACCACTGGGGATGCACTGCAGTGAGTCCAGAGAGTGCATTGGCACCACTTGAGATGCACTGCAGTGAGTCCAGAGAGTGCACTTGCACCACTGGGGATGCACTGCAGTGAGTCCAGAGAGTGCACTGGCACCACTGGGGATGCAGTGCAGTGAGTCCAGAGAGTGCACTGGCACCAATGGGGATGCACAGCAGTGAGTCCACAGAGTGCACTGGCACCACTGGGGATGCAGTACCGTGAGTCCAGAGAGTGCACTGGCACCACTGGGGATGCACTGCAGTGAGTCCAGAGAGTGCTCTGGCACCACTGGCGATGCAGTGTAGTGAGTGCAGAGACTGCACTAGCACCACTGGGGATGCAGTGCAGTCAGTCCAGTGAGTGTACTGGCACCACTGGGGATGCACTGCAGTGAGTCCAGAGAGTGCACTGGCACCACTGAGAATGCACTTCAGTGAGGCCAGAGAGCGCACTGGCACCACTGGGGATGCAGTGCAGTGAGTCCAGAGAGTGGACTGGCACCACTGAGAATGCACTTCAGTGAGTCCAAAGAGTGCACTGGCACCACTGGGGATGCACTGCAGTGAGTCCAGAGAGTGAACTAGCACCACTGGGAATGTAGTGCAGTGAATCCAGTGAGTGCACTGGCACCAGTGGGGATGCACTGCAGTGAGTCCAGAGAGTGCACTGGCACCACTGGGGATGCACTGCAGTGAGTCCAGAGAGTGCACTGGCACCACTGGGGATGCAGTGCAGTGAGTCCAGAGAGTGCACTGGCACCACTGGGGATGCAGTGCAGTGAGTCCAGAGAGTGCACTGGCAGCACTGGGGATGCAGTGCAGTGAGTCCAGAGAGTGCACTGGCACCACTGGGTATGCACTGCAGTGAGTCCAGAGAGCGCACTGGCACCACTGGGGATGCACTGCAGTGAGTCCACAGAGTGCACTGGCACCACTGAGAATGCACTTCAGTGAGTCCAGAGAGTGCACTGGTACCACTGGGGATGCACTGCAGTGAGTCCAGAGAGTGCACTAGCACCACTGGGGATGCAGTGCAGTGAATCCAGTGAGTGCACTGGCACCACTGGGGATGCAGTGCAGTGAGTCAAGAGAGTGCACTGGCACCACTGGGGATGCAGTACAGTGAGTCCAGAGAGTGCATTGGCACCATTGGAGATGCAGTGCAGTGAGTCCAGAGAGTGCACTGGCACCACTGGGGATGCACAGCAGTGAGTCCAGAGAGTGCATTGGCACCACTGGGGATGCAGTGCAGTGAGTCCAGAGAGTGCACTGGCACCATTGGAGATGCACTGCAGTGAGTCCAGAGAGTGCACTGGCACCACTGGGGATGCAGTGCAGTGAGTCCAGAGAGAGCACTGGCACCACTGGGGATGCAGTGCAGTGAGTCCAGAGAGTGCACTGGCACCACTGGGGATGCACTGCAGTGAGTCCAGAGAGTTCACTGGCACCACTGGAGATGCACTTCAGTGAGTGCAGAGACTGCACTGGCAGCACTGGGGATGCAGTGCAGTGAGTCCAGTGAGTGTACTGGCACCACTGATGATGCAGTACAGTGAGTCCAGAGAGTGCATTGGCACCACTTGGGATGCACTGCAGTGAGTCCAGAGAGTGCACTTGCACCACTGGGGATGCAGTGCAGTGAGTCCAGAGAGTGCACTGGCACCACTGGGGATGCAGTGCAGTGAGTCCAGAGAGTGCACTGGCACCACTGGGGATGCACTGCAGTGAGTCCAGAGAGTGCACTGGCTCCACTGGGGATGCAGTGCAGTGAGTCCAGAGAGTGCACTGGCACCATTGGAGATGCAGTGCAGTGAGTCCAGAGAGTGCACTGGCACCACTGGGGATGCAGTGCAGTGAGTCCAGAGAGTGCACTGGCACCACTGGGGATGCACTGCAGTGAGTCCAGAGAGTTCACTGGCACCACTGGGGATGCACTTCAGTGAGTGCAGAGACTGCACTGGCACCACTGGGGATGCAGTGCAGTGAGTCCAGTGAGTGTACTGGCACCACTGGGGATGCACTGCAGTGAGTCCAGAGAGTGCATTGGCACCACTTGGGATGCACTGCAGTGAGTCCAGAGAGTGCACTTGCACCACTGGGGATGCAGTGCAGTGAGTCCAGAGAGTGCACTGGCACCACTGGGGATGCAGTGCAGTGAGTCCAGAGAGTGCACTGGCACCACTGGGGATGCACTGCAGTGAGTCCAGAGAGTGCACTGGCACCACTGATGATGCAGTACAGTGAGTCCAGTGAGTGCACTGGCACCACTGGGGATGTAGTGCAGTGACTCGAGAGAGTGCACTGGCACCACTGGGGATGCAGTGCAGTGACTCCAGAGAGTGCACTGGCACCACTTGGGATGCAGTGCAGTGAGTCCAGAGAGTGCACTGGCACCACTGGGGATGCAGTGCAGTGAGTCCAGAGAGTGCACTGGCACCACTGGGGATGCAGTGCAGTGAGTCCAGAGAGTGCACTGGCACCACTGGGAATGCACTGCAGTGAGTCCAGAGAGTGCACTGGCACCACTGATGATGCAGTACAGTGAGTCCAGAGAGTGCACTGGCACCACTGGGGATGCAGTGCAGTGAGTCCAGAGAGTGCACTGGCACCACTGGGGATGCAGTGCAGTGAGTCCAGAGAGTGCACTGGCACCACTGGGGATGCACTGCAGTGAGTCCAGAGAGTGCACTGGCACCACTGATGATGCAGTACAGTGAGTCCAGTGAGTGCACTGGCACCACTGGGGATGCAGTGCAGTGACTCCAGAGAGTGCACTGGCACCACTTGGGATGCAGTGCAGTGAGTCCAGAGAGTGCACTGGCACCACTGGGGATGCAGTGCAGTGAGTCCAGAGAGTGCATTGGCACCACTGGGGATGCAGTGCAGTGAGTCCAGAGAGTGCACTGGCAGCACTGGGGATGCACTGCAGTGAGTCCACAGAGTGCACTGGTACCACTGGGGATGCAGTGCAGTGAGTCCAGAGAGTGCACTGGCACCACTGGGGATGCACTGCAGTGAGTCCAGAGAGTGCACTGGCACCACTGGGGATGCAGTGCAGTGAGTCCAGAGAGTGCACTGGCACCACTGGGGATGCAGTGCAGTGAGTCCAGAGAGTGCACTGGCAGCACTGGGGATGCAGTGCAGTGAGTCCAGAGAGTGCACTGGCACCACTGGGGATGCACTGCAGTGAGTCCAGAGAGCGCATTGGCACCACTGGGGATGCACTGCAGTGAGTCCACAGAGTGCACTGGCACCACTGAGAATGCACTTCAGTGAGTCCAGAGAGTGCACTGGTACCACTGGGGATGCACTGCAGTGAGTCCAGAGAGTGCACTAGCACCACTGGGGATGCAGTGCAGTGAATCCAGTGAGTGCACTGGCACCACTGGGGATGCAGTGCAGTGAGTCAAGAGAGTGCACTGGCACCACTGGGGATGCACTGCAGTGAGCCCAGAGAGTGCACCGGCACCACTGGGGATGCGTTGCCGGGAGTCCAGAGAGTGCACTGGCACCACTGGGGATGCAGTGCAGTGAGTCCAGAGAGTGCACTGGCACCACTGGGGATGCACTGCAGTGAGTCCAGAGAGTTCTCTGGCACCACAGGGGATGCAGTGCAGTGAGTCCAGAGAGTGCACTGGCACCACTGGGGATGCAGTGCAGTGAGTCCAGAGAGTGCACTGGCACCACTGGGGATGCACTGCAGTTACTCCAGAGAGTGCACTGGCACCACTGGGGATGCGGTGCGGTGAGTCCAGAGAGTGCACTGGCACCACTGGGGATGCAGTGCAGTCAGTCCAGTGAGTGTACTGGCACCACTGGGGATGCACTGCAGTGAGTCCAGAGAGTGCACTGGCACCACTGAGAATGCCCTTCAGTGAGTCCAGAGAGTGCACTGGCACCACTGGGGATGCACTGCAGTGAGTCCAGAGAAGGCACTAGCACCACTGGGGATGCAGTGCAGTGACTCTAGAGAGTGCACTGGCACCACTGGGGATGCACTTCACTGAGTCCAGAGAGTGCACTGGCACCACTGGGGATGCAGTGCAGTGAGTCCAGAGAGTGCATTGGCACCACTGGGGATGCAGTGCAGTGAGTCCAGAGAGTGCACTGGCACCACTGGGGATGCACTGCAGTGAGTCCACAGAGTGCACTGGTACCACTGGGGATGCAGTGCAGTGAGTCCAGAGAGTGCACTGGCACCACTGGGGATGCACTCCAGTGAGTCCAGAGAGTGCACTGGCACCACTGGGGATGCAGTGCAGTGAGTCCAGAGAGTGCGCTGGCACCACTGGGGATGCAGTGCAGTGAGTCCAGAGAGTGCACTGGCACCACTGGGGATGCAGTGCAGTGAGTCCAGAGAGTGCACTGGCACCAAGGGGATGCACTGCAGTGAGTCCAGAGAGCGCACTGGCACCACTGGGGATGCAGTGCAGTGAGTCCACAGACTGCACTGGCACCACTGAGAATGCACTTCAGTGAGTCCAGAGAGTGCACTGGTACCACGGGGGATGCAGTGCAGTGAGTCCAGAGAGTGCACTAGCACCACTGGGGATGCAGTGCAGTGAATCCAGTGAGTGCACTGGCACCACTGGGGATGCAGTGCAGTGAGTCAAGAGAGTGCACTGGCACCACTGGGGATGCACTGCAGTGAGCCCAGAGAGTGCACTGGCACCACTGGGGATGCGGTACCGGGAGTCCAGAGAGTGCACTGGCACCACTGGGGATGCAGTGCAGTGAGTCCAGAGAGTGCAGTGGCACCACTGGGGATGCACTGCAGTGAGTCCAGAGAGTGCACTGGCACCACTGGGGATGCACTGCAGTGAGTCCAGAGAGTGCTCTGGCACCACTGGGGATGCAGTGCAGTGAGTCCAGAGAGTGCACTGGCACCACTGGGGATGCAGTGCAGTGAGTCCAGAGAGTGCACTGGCACCACTGGGGATGCAGTGCAGTGAGTCCAGAGAGTGCACTGGCACCACTGGGGATGCACTGCAGTGAGTCCAGAGAGCGCACTGGCACCACTGGGGATGCACTGCAGTGAGTCCACAGAGTGCACTGGCACCACTGAGAATGCACTTCAGTGAGTCCAGAGAGTGCACTGGTACCACTGGGGATGCACTGCAGTGAGTCCAGAGAGTGCACTAGCACCACTGGGGATGCAGTGCAGTGAATCCAGTGAGTGCACTGGCACCACTGGGGATGCAGTGCAGTGAGTCAAGAGAGTGCACTGGCACCACTGGGGATGCAGTACAGTGAGTCCAGAGAGTGCATTGGCACCATTGTAGATGCAGTGCAGTGAGTCCAGAGAGTGCACTGGCACCACTGGGGATGCACAGCAGTGAGTCCAGAGAGTGCTCTGGCACCACTGGGGATGCAGTGCAGTGAGTCCAGAGAGTGCACTGGCACCATTGGAGATGCACTGCAGTGAGTCCAGAGAGTGCACTGGCACCACTGGGGATGCAGTGCAGTGAGTCCAGAGAGTGCACTGGCACCACTGGGGATGCAGTGCAGTGAGTCCAGAGAGTGCACTGGCACCACTGGGGATGCACTGCAGTGAGTCCAGAGAGTTCACTGGCACCACTGGAGATGCACTTCAGTGAGTGCAGAGACTGCACTGGCAGCACTGGGGATGCAGTGCAGTGAGTCCAGTGAGTGTACTGGCACCACTGGGGATGCACTGCAGTGAGTCCAGAGAGTGCATTGGCACCACTTGGGACGCACTGCAGTGAGTCCAGAGAGTGCACTTGCACCACTGGGGATGCAGTGCAGTGAGTCCAGAGAGTGCACTGGCACCACTGGGGATGCAGTGCAGTGAGTCCAGAGAGTGCACTGGCACCAATGGGGATGCACTTCAGTGAGTCCAGAGAGTGCACTGGCTCCACTGGGGATGCAGTGCAGTGAGTCCAGAGAGTGCACTGGCACCATTGGAGATGCAGTGCAGTGAGTCCAGAGAGTGCACTGGCACCACTGGGGATGCAGTGCAGTGAGTCCAGAGAGTGCACTGGCACCACTGGGGATGCAGTGCAGTGAGTCCAGAGAGTGCACTGGCACCACTGGGGACGCACAGCAGTGAGTCCAGAGAGTTCACTGGCACCACTGGGGATGCACTTCAGTGAGTGCAGAGACTGCAATGGCACCACTGGGGATGCAGTGCAGTAAGTCCAGTGAGTGTACTGGCACCACTGGGGATGCACTGCAGTGAGTCCAGAGAGTGCATTGGCACCACTTGAGATGCACTGCAGTGAGTCCAGAGAGTGCACTTGCACCACTGGGGATGCACTGCAGTGAGTCCAGAGAGTGCACTGGCACCACTGGGGATGCAGTGCAGTGAGTCCAGAGAGTGCACTGGCACCAATGGGGATGCACAGCAGTGAGTCCACAGAGTGCACTGGCACCACTGGGGATGCAGTACCGTGAGTCCAGAGAGTGCACTGGCACCACTGGGGATGCACTGCAGTGAGTCCAGAGAGTGCTCTGGCACCACTGGCGATGCAGTGTAGTGAGTGCAGAGACTGCACTAGCACCACTGGGGATGCAGTGCAGTCAGTCCAGTGAGTGTACTGGCACCACTGGGGATGCACTGCAGTGAGTCCAGAGAGTGCACTGGCACCACTGAGAATGCACTTCAGTGAGGCCAGAGAGCGCACTGGCACCACTGGGGATGCAGTGCAGTGAGTCCAGAGAGTGGACTGGCACCACTGAGAATGCACTTCAGTGAGTCCAAAGAGTGCACTGGCACCACTGGGGATGCACTGCAGTGAGTCCAGAGAGTGAACTAGCACCACTGGGAATGTAGTGCAGTGAATCCAGTGAGTGCACTGGCACCAGTGGGGATGCACTGCAGTGAGTCCAGAGAGTGCACTGGCACCACTGGGGATGCACTGCAGTGAGTCCAGAGAGTGCACTGGCACCACTGGGGATGCAGTGCAGTGAGTCCAGAGAGTGCACTGGCACCACTGGGGATGCAGTGCAGTGAGTCCAGAGAGTGCACTGGCAGCACTGGGGATGCAGTGCAGTGAGTCCAGAGAGTGCACTGGCACCACTGGGTATGCACTGCAGTGAGTCCAGAGAGCGCACTGGCACCACTGGGGATGCACTGCAGTGAGTCCACAGAGTGCACTGGCACCACTGAGAATGCACTTCAGTGAGTCCAGAGAGTGCACTGGTACCACTGGGGATGCACTGCAGTGAGTCCAGAGAGTGCACTAGCACCACTGGGGATGCAGTGCAGTGAATCCAGTGAGTGCACTGGCACCACTGGGGATGCAGTGCAGTGAGTCAAGAGAGTGCACTGGCACCACTGGGGATGCAGTACAGTGAGTCCAGAGAGTGCATTGGCACCATTGGAGATGCAGTGCAGTGAGTCCAGAGAGTGCACTGGCACCACTGGGGATGCACAGCAGTGAGTCCAGAGAGTGCATTGGCACCACTGGGGATGCAGTGCAGTGAGTCCAGAGAGTGCACTGGCACCATTGGAGATGCACTGCAGTGAGTCCAGAGAGTGCACTGGCACCACTGGGGATGCAGTGCAGTGAGTCCAGAGAGAGCACTGGCACCACTGGGGATGCAGTGCAGTGAGTCCAGAGAGTGCACTGGCACCACTGGGGATGCACTGCAGTGAGTCCAGAGAGTTCACTGGCACCACTGGAGATGCACTTCAGTGAGTGCAGAGACTGCACTGGCAGCACTGGGGATGCAGTGCAGTGAGTCCAGTGAGTGTACTGGCACCACTGATGATGCAGTACAGTGAGTCCAGAGAGTGCATTGGCACCACTTGGGATGCACTGCAGTGAGTCCAGAGAGTGCACTTGCACCACTGGGGATGCAGTGCAGTGAGTCCAGAGAGTGCACTGGCACCACTGGGGATGCAGTGCAGTGAGTCCAGAGAGTGCACTGGCACCACTGGGGATGCACTGCAGTGAGTCCAGAGAGTGCACTGGCTCCACTGGGGATGCAGTGCAGTGAGTCCAGAGAGTGCACTGGCACCATTGGAGATGCAGTGCAGTGAGTCCAGAGAGTGCACTGGCACCACTGGGGATGCAGTGCAGTGAGTCCAGAGAGTGCACTGGCACCACTGGGGATGCACTGCAGTGAGTCCAGAGAGTTCACTGGCACCACTGGGGATGCACTTCAGTGAGTGCAGAGACTGCACTGGCACCACTGGGGATGCAGTGCAGTGAGTCCAGTGAGTGTACTGGCACCACTGGGGATGCACTGCAGTGAGTCCAGAGAGTGCATTGGCACCACTTGGGATGCACTGCAGTGAGTCCAGAGAGTGCACTTGCACCACTGGGGATGCAGTGCAGTGAGTCCAGAGAGTGCACTGGCACCACTGGGGATGCAGTGCAGTGAGTCCAGAGAGTGCACTGGCACCACTGGGGATGCACTGCAGTGAGTCCAGAGAGTGCACTGGCACCACTGATGATGCAGTACAGTGAGTCCAGTGAGTGCACTGGCACCACTGGGGATGTAGTGCAGTGACTCGAGAGAGTGCACTGGCACCACTGGGGATGCAGTGCAGTGACTCCAGAGAGTGCACTGGCACCACTTGGGATGCAGTGCAGTGAGTCCAGAGAGTGCACTGGCACCACTGGGGATGCAGTGCAGTGAGTCCAGAGAGTGCACTGGCACCACTGGGGATGCAGTGCAGTGAGTCCAGAGAGTGCACTGGCACCACTGGGAATGCACTGCAGTGAGTCCAGAGAGTGCACTGGCACCACTGATGATGCAGTACAGTGAGTCCAGAGAGTGCACTGGCACCACTGGGGATGCAGTGCAGTGAGTCCAGAGAGTGCACTGGCACCACTGGGGATGCAGTGCAGTGAGTCCAGAGAGTGCACTGGCACCACTGGGGATGCACTGCAGTGAGTCCAGAGAGTGCACTGGCACCACTGATGATGCAGTACAGTGAGTCCAGTGAGTGCACTGGCACCACTGGGGATGCAGTGCAGTGACTCCAGAGAGTGCACTGGCACCACTTGGGATGCAGTGCAGTGAGTCCAGAGAGTGCACTGGCACCACTGGGGATGCAGTGCAGTGAGTCCAGAGAGTGCATTGGCACCACTGGGGATGCAGTGCAGTGAGTCCAGAGAGTGCACTGGCAGCACTGGGGATGCACTGCAGTGAGTCCACAGAGTGCACTGGTACCACTGGGGATGCAGTGCAGTGAGTCCAGAGAGTGCACTGGCACCACTGGGGATGCACTGCAGTGAGTCCAGAGAGTGCACTGGCACCACTGGGGATGCAGTGCAGTGAGTCCAGAGAGTGCACTGGCACCACTGGGGATGCAGTGCAGTGAGTCCAGAGAGTGCACTGGCAGCACTGGGGATGCAGTGCAGTGAGTCCAGAGAGTGCACTGGCACCACTGGGGATGCACTGCAGTGAGTCCAGAGAGCGCATTGGCACCACTGGGGATGCACTGCAGTGAGTCCACAGAGTGCACTGGCACCACTGAGAATGCACTTCAGTGAGTCCAGAGAGTGCACTGGTACCACTGGGGATGCACTGCAGTGAGTCCAGAGAGTGCACTAGCACCACTGGGGATGCAGTGCAGTGAATCCAGTGAGTGCACTGGCACCACTGGGGATGCAGTGCAGTGAGTCAAGAGAGTGCACTGGCACCACTGGGGATGCAGTACAGTGAGTCCAGAGAGTGCATTGGCACCATTGGAGATGCAGTGCAGTGAGTCCAGAGAGTGCACTGGCACCACTGGGGATGCACAGCAGTGAGTCCAGAGAGTGCATTGGCACCACTGGGGATGCAGTGCAGTGAGTCCAGAGAGTGCACTGGCACCACTGGGGATGCACTTCAGTGAGTGCAGAGACTGCACTGGCAGCACTGGGGATGCAGTGCAGTGAGTCCAGTGAGTGTACTGGCACCACTGGGGATGCACTGCAGTGAGTCCAGAGAGTGCATTGGCACCACTTGGGATGCACTGCAGTGAGTCCAGAGAGTGCACTGGCACCACTGGGGATGCAGTGCAGTGAGTCCAGAGAGTGCACTGGCAGCACTGGGGATGCAGTGCAGTGAGTCCAGAGAGTGCATTGGCACCACTGGGGATGCAGTGCAGTGAGTCCAGAGAGTGCACTGGCAGCACTGGGGATGCACTGCAGTGAGTCCACAGAGTGCACTGGTACCACTGGGGATGCAGTGCAGTGAGTCCAGAGAGTGCACTGGCACCACTGGGGATGCACTGCAGTGAGTCCAGAGAGTGCACTGGCACCACTGGGGATGCAGTGCAGTGAGTCCAGAGAGTGCACTGGCACCACTGGGGATGCAGTGCAGTGAGTCCAGAGAGTGCACTGGCAGCACTGGGGATGCAGTGCAGTGAGTCCAGAGAGTGCACTGGCACCACTGGGGATGCAGTGCAGTGAGTCCAGAGAGCGCATTGGCACCACTGGGGATGCACTGCAGTGAGTCCACAGAGTGCACTGGCACCACTGAGAATGCACTTCAGTGAGTCCAGAGAGTGCACTGGTACCACTGGGGATGCACTGCATTGAGTCCAGAGAGTGCACTAGCACCACTGGGGATGCAGTGCAGTGAATCCAGTGAGTGCACTGGCACCACTGGGGATGCAGTGCAGTGAGTCAAGAGAGTGCACTGGCACCACTGGGGATGCAGTACAGTGAGTCCAGAGAGTGCATTGGCACCATTGGAGATGCAGTGCAGTGAGTCCAGAGAGTGCACTGGCACCACTGGGGATGCACAGCAGTGAGTCCAGAGAGTGCATTGGCACCACTGGGGATGCAGTGCAGTGAGTCCAGAGAGTGCACTGGCACCATTGGAGATGCACTGCAGTGAGTCCAGAGAGTGCACTGGCACCACTGGGGATGCACTGCAGTGAGTCCAGAGAGTGCACTGCCACCACTGAGGATGCCCTTCAGTGAGTCCAGAGAGTGCACTGGCACCACTGGGGATGCACTGCAGTGAGTCCAGAGAGTTCACTGGCACCACTGGAGATGCACTTCAGTGAGTGCAGAGACTGCACTGGCAGCACTGGGGATGCAGTGCAGTGAGTCCAGTGAGTGTACTGGCACCACTGGGGATGCACTGCAGAGAGTCCAGAGAGTGCATTGGCACCACTTGGGATGCAGTGCAGTGAGTCCAGAGAGTGCACTGGCACCACTGGGGATGCAGTGCAGTGAGTCCAGAGAGTGCACTGGCACCACTGGGGATGCAGTGCAGTGAGTCCAGAGAGTGCACTGGCACCAATGGGGATGCACTTCAGTGAGTCCAGAGAGTGCACTGGCTCCACTGGGGATGCAGTGCAGTGAGTCCAGAGAGTGCACTGGCACCATTGGAGATGCAGTGCAGTGAGTCCAGAAAGTGCACTGGCACCACTGGGGATGCAGTGCAGTGAGTCCAGAGAGTGCACTGGCACCACTGGGGATGCAGTGCAGTGAGTCCAGTGAGTGTACTGGCACCACTGGGGATGCACTGCAGTGAGTCCAGAGAGTGCATTGGCGCCACTTGGGATGCACTGCAGTGAGACCAGAGAGTGCACTTGCACCACTGGGGATGCAGTGCAGTGAGTCCAGAGAGTGCACTGGCACCACTGGGGATGCAGTGCAGTGAGTCCAGAGAGTGCACTGGCACCAATGGGGATGCACAGCAGTGAGTCCACAGAGTGCACTGGCACCACTGGGGATGCAGTACAGTGAGTCCAGAGAGTGCACTGGCACCACTGGGGATGCACTGCAGTGAGTCCAGAGAGTGCTCTGGCACCACTGGCGATGCAGTGCAGTGAGTGCAGAGACTGCACTAGCACCACTGGGGATGCAGTGCAGTCAGTCCAGTGAGTGTACTGGCACCACTGGGGATGCACTGCAGTGAGTCCAGAGAGTGCACTGGCACCACTGAGAATGCACTTCAGTGAGTCCAGAGAGTGCACTGGCACCACTGGGGATGCACTGCAGTGAGTCCACAGAGTGCACTGGCACCACTGGGGATGCAGTGCAGTGAGTCCAGAGAGTGCACTGGCACCACTGGGGATGCACTTCAGTGAGTCCAGAGAGTGCACGGGCTCCACTGGGGATGCAGTGCAGTGAGTCCAGAGAGTGCACTGGCACCACTGGGGATGCAGTGCAGTGAGTCCAGAGAGTGCACTGGCTCCACTGGGGATGCAGTGCAGTGAGTCCAGAGAGTGCTCTGGCACCACTGGGTATGCAGTGCAGTGAGTCCAGAGTGTGCACTGGCACCACTGGGAATGCACTGCAGTGAGTCCAGAGATCGCACTGGCACCACGGGGGATGCACTTCAGTGAGTCCAGAGAGTGCACTGGCACCACTGGGGATGCAGTGCAGTGAGTCAAGAGAGTGCACTGGCACCACTGGGGATGCAGTGCAGTGAGTCCAGTGAGTGCACTGGCACCACTGGGGATGCAGTGCAGTGAGTGCAGGGAGTGCACTGGCACCACTGGGGATGCAGTGCAGTGAGTCCAGAGAGTGCAGTGGCACCACTGGGGATGCAGTGCAGTGAGTCCAGAGAGTGCACAGGCAGCACTGGGGATGCAGTGCAGTGAGTCCAGAGAGTACTCTGGCACCACTGGGGATGCAGTGCAGTGAGTCCAGAGAGTGCACTGGCACCACTGGGGATGCAGTGCAGTGAGTCCAGAGAGTGCACTGGCACCACTGGTGATGCACTGCAGTTACTCCAGAGAGTGCACTGGCACCACTGGGGATGCGGTGCGGTGAGTCCAGAGAGTGCACTAGCACCACTGGTGATGCACTGCAGTGAGTCCAGAGAGTGCACTGGCACCACTGAGAATGCCCTTCAGTGAGTCCAGAGAGTGCACTGGCACCACTGGGGATGCACTGCATTGAGTCCACAGAGTGAACTAGCACCACTGGGAATGTAGTGCAGTGAATCCAGTGAGTGCACTGGGACGAGTGGGGATGCACTGCAGTGAGTCCAGAGAGTGCACTGGCACCACTGGGGATGCACTGCAGTGAGTCCAGAGAGCGCACTGGCACCACTGGGGATGCACTGCAGTGAGTCCACAGAGTGCACTGGCACCACTGAGAATGCACTTCAGTGAGTCCAGAGAGTGCACTGGCACCACTGGGGATGCACTGCAGTGAGTCCAGAGAGTGAACTAGCACCACTGGGAATGCAGTGCAGTGAATCCAGTGAGTGCACTGGCACCACTGGGGATGCGTTGCCGGGAGTCCAGAGAGTGCACTGGCACCACTGGGGATGCAGTGCAGTGAGTCCAGAGAGTGCACTGGCACCGCTGGGGATGCAGTGCAGTGAGTCCAGAGAGTGCACTGGCACCACTGGGGATGCACTGCAGTGAGTCCAGAGAGTTCTCTGGCACCACTGGGGATGCAGTGCAGTGAGTCCAGAGAGTGCACTGGCACCACTGGGGATGCAGTGCAGTGAGTCCAGAGAGTGCACTGGCACCACTGGTGATGCACTGCAGTTACTCCAGAGAGTGCACTGGCACCACTGGGGATGCGGTGCGGTGAGTCCAGAGAGTGCACTGGCACCACTGGGGATGCGGTGCAGTCAGTCCAGTGAGTGTACTGGCACCACTGGGGATGCACTGCAGTGAGTCCAGAGAGTGCACTGGCACCACTGAGAATGCCCTTCAGTGAGTCCAGAGAGTGCACTGGCACCACTGGGGATGCACTGCAGTGAGTCCACAGAAGGCACTAGCACCACTGGGGATGCAGTGCAGTGAGTCCAGAGAGTGCACTGGCACCACTGGGGATGCACTTCAGTGAGTCCAGAGAGTGCACTGGCACCACTGGGGATGCAGTGCAGTGAGTCCAGAGAGTGCATTGGCACCACTGGGGATGCAGTGCAGTGAGTCCAGAGAGTGCACTGGCACCACTGGGGATGCACTGCAGTGAGTCCACAGAGTGCACTGGTACCACTGGGGATGCACTGCAGTGAGTCCAGAGAGTGCACTGGCACCACTGGGGATGCAGTGCAGTGAGTCCAGAGAGTGCACTGGCACCACTGGGGATGCAGTGCAGTGAGTCCAGAGAGTGCGCTGGCACCACTGGGGATGCAGTGCAGTGAGTCCAGAGAGTGCACTGGCACCACTGGGGATGCAGTGCAGTGAGTCCAGAGAGTGCACTGGCACCAAGGGGATGCACTGCAGTGAGTCCAGAGAGCGCACTGGCACCACTGGGGATGCAGTGCAGTGAGTCCACAGACTGCACTGGCACCACTGAGAATGCACTTCAGTGAGTCCAGAGAGTGCACTGGTACCACTGGGGATGCAGTGCAGTGAGTCCAGAGAGTGCACTAGCACCACTGGGGATGCAGTGCAGTGAATCCAGTGAGTGCACTGGCACCACTGGGGATGCAGTGCAGTGAGTCAAGAGAGTGCACTGGCACCACTGGTGATGCACTGCAGTGAGCCCAGAGAGTGCACTGGCACCACTGGGGATGCGGTACCGGGAGTCCAGAGAGTGCACTGGCACCACTGGGGATGCACTGCAGTGAGTCCAGAGAGTGCAGTGGCACCACTGGGGATGCAGTGCAGTGAGTCCAGAGAGTGCACTGGCACCACTGGGGATGCACTGCAGTGAGTCCAGAGAGTGCTCTGGCACCACTGGGGATGCAGTGCAGTGAGTCCAGAGAGTGCACTGGCACCACTGGGGATGCAGTGCAGTGAGTCCAGAGAGTGCACTGGCACCACTGGGGATGCAGTGCAGTGAGTCCAGAGAGTGTACTGGCACCATTGGGGATGCACTGCAGTGAGTCCAGAGAGTGCACTGCCACCACTGAGGATGCCCTTCAGTGAGTCCAGAGAGTGCACTGGCACCACTGGGGATGCACTGCAGTGAGTCCACAGAGTGCACTAGCACCACTGGGGATGCAGTGCAGTGAGTCCAGAGAGTGCACTGGCACCACTGGGGATGCACTTCAGTGAGTCCAGAGAGTGCACGCGCTCCACTGGGGATGCAGTACAGTGAGTCCAGAGAGTGCATTGGCACCACTGGGGATGCAGTGCAGTGAGTCCAGAGAGTGCACTGGCAGCACAGAGGATGCAGTGCAGTGAGTCCAGAGAGTGCTCTGGCACCACTGGGGATGCAGTGCAGTGAGTCCACAGACTGCACTGGCACCACTGGGGATGCACTTCAGTGAGTCCAGAGAGTGCACTGGTACCACTGGGGATGCAGTGCAGTGAGTCCAGAGAGTGCACTAGCACCACTGGGGATGCAGTGCAGTGAATCCAGTGAGTGCACTGGCACCACTGGGGATGCAGTGCAGTGAGTCAAGAGAGTGCACTGGCACCACTGGGGATGCACTGCAGTGAGCCCAGAGAGTGCACTGGCACCACTGGGGATGCGGTACCGGGAGTCCAGAGAGTGCACTGGCACCACTGGGGATGCACTGCAGTGAGTCCAGAGAGTGCACTGGCACCACTGGGGATGCACTGCAGTGAGTCCAGAGAGTGCACTGGCACCACTGGGGATGCACTGCAGTGAGTCCAGAGAGTGCTCTGGCACCACTGGGGATGCAGTGCAGTGAGTCCAGAGAGTGCACTGGCACCACTGGGGATGCAGTGCAGTGAGTCCAGAGAGTGCACTGGCACCACTGGGGATGCACTGCAGTGAGTCCAGAGAGTGTACTGGCACCATTGGGGATGCACTGCAGTGAGTCCAGAGAGTGCACTGCCACCACTGAGGATGCCCTTCAGTGAGTCCAGAGAGTGCACTGGCACCACTGGGGATGCACTGCAGTGAGTCCACAGAGTGCACTAGCACCACTGGGAATGCAGTGCAGTGAGTCCAGAGAGTGCACTGGCACCACTGGGGATGCACTTCAGTGAGTCCAGAGAGTGCACGCGCTCCACTGGGGATGCAGTACAGTGAGTCCAGAGAGTGCATTGACACCACTGGGGATGCAGTGCAGTGAGTCCAGAGAGTGCACTGGCAGCACAGAGGATGCAGTGCAGTGAGTCCAGAGAGTGCTCTGGCACCACTGGGGATGCAGTGCAGTGAGTCCAGAGAGTGCACTGGCACCACTGGGGATGCACTGCAGTGAGTCCAGAGAGTGCACTGGCACCACTGGGGATGCACTGCAGTGAGTCCAGAGAGTGCACTGGCACCACTGGTGATGCACTGCAGTGAGTCCAGAGAGTGCACTGGCACCACTGGGGATGCACTGCAGTGAGTCCAGAGAGTGCACAGGCAGCACTGGGGATGCAGTGCAGTGAGTCCAGAGAGTGCTCTGGCACCAGAGGGAATGCACTGCAGTGAGTTCAGTGAGTGCATTGGCACCACTGGGGATGCAGTACAGTGAGTCCAGAGAGTGCACTGGCACCACTGGACATGCAGTGCAGTGAGTCCAGAGAGTGCAGTGGCACCACTGGGGATGCAGTGCAGTGAGTCCAGAGAGTGCACTGGCACCACTGGGGATGCAGTGCAGTGAGTCCAGAGAGTGCACTGGCAATACTGGGGATGCAGTGCAGTGAGTCCAGAGAGTGCACTGGCACCACTGGGGATGCAGTGCAGTGAGTCCAGAGAGTGCTCTGGCACCACTGGGGATGCACTGAAGTGAGTCCAGAGAGTGCACTGGCACCACTGGGGATGCAGTGCAGTGAGTCCAGAGAGTGCACTGGCAATACTGGGGATGCAGTGCAGTGAGTCCAGAGAGTGCACTGGCAACACTGGGGTTGCAGTGCAGTGAGTCCAGAGAGTGAACTGGCACCACTGGGGATGCAGTGCAGTGAGTCCAGAGTGTGCACTGGCACCACTGGGGATGCAGTGCAGTGAGTCCAGAGATTGCACTGGCACCACTGGGGATGCAGTGCAGTGAGTCCAGAGATTGCACTGGCACCACTGGGGATGCAGTGCAGTGAGTCCAGAGAGTGCACTGGCACCACTGGGGATGCAGTGCAGTGAGTCCAGAGAGTGCACTGGCACCACTGGGGATGCAGTGCAGTGAGTCCAGTGAGTGTACTGGCACCACTGGGGATGCACTGCAGTGAGTCCAGAGAGTGCACTGGCACCACTGAGAATGCACTTCAGTGAGTCCAGAGAGTGCACTGGCACCACTGGGGATGCAGTGCAGTGAGTCCAGAGAGTGCACTGGCACCACTGAGAATGCACTTCAGTGAGTCCAAAGAGTGCACTGGCACCACTGGGGATGCACTGCAGTGAGTCCAGAGAGTGCACTAGCACCACTGGGAATGCAGTACAGTGAGTCCAGTGAGTGTACTGGCACCACTGGGGATGTAGTGCAGTGACTCGAGAGAGTGCACTGGCACCACTGGGGATGCAGTGCAGTGAGTCCAGAGAGTGCACTGGTACAACTTGGGATGCAGTGCAGTGAGTCCAGTGAGTGCACTGGCACCACTGGGGATGCAGTGCAGTGAGTCCAGAGAGTGCACTGGCACCACTGGGGATGCAGTGCAGTGAGTCCAGAGAGTGCACTGGCACCACTGGGGATGCACTGCAGTCACTCCAGAGAGTGCACTGGCACCACTGATGATGCAGTACAGTGAGTCCAGTGAGCGCACTGGCACCACTGGGGATGTAGTGCAGTGATTCGAGAGAGTGCACTGGCACCACTGGGGATGCAGTGCAGTGAGTCCAGAGAGTGCACTGGCACCACTTGGGATGCAGTGCAGTGAGTCCAGAGAGTGCACTGGCACTACTGGGGATGCAGTGCAGTGAGTCCAGAGAGTGCATTGGCACCACTGGGGATGCAGTGCAGTGAGTCCAGAGAGTGCACTGGCACCACTGGGGATGCACTGCTGTGAGTCCAGAGAGTGCACTGGCAGCAGTGGAGATGCAGTACAGTGAGTCCAGAGAGTGCACTGGCACCACTGGGGATGCACTGCAGTGAGTCCAGAGAGTGCAGTGGCACCACTGGGGATGCACTGCAGTGAGTCCAGAGAGTGCACTGGCACCACTGGGGATGCACTGCAGTGAGTCCAGAGAGTGCACTGGCACCACTGGGGATGCAGTGCAGTGACTCCAGAGAGTGCACTGGCAGCACTGGGGATGCAGTGCAGTGACTCGAGAGAGTGCACTGGCACCACTGGGGATGCACTGCAGTGAGTCCAGAGAGCGCACTGGCACCACTGGGGATGCACTGCAGTGAGTCCACAGAGTGCACTAGCACCACTGGGGATGCAGTGCAGTGAGTCCAGAGAGTGCACTGGCACCACTGGGGATGCACTTCAGTGAGTCCAGAGAGTGCACGCGCTCCACTGGGGATGCAGTACAGTGAGTCCAGAGAGTGCATTGGCACCACTGGGGATGCAGTGCAGTGAGTCCAGAGAGTGCACTGGCAGCACAGAGGATGCAGTGCAGTGAGTCCAGAGAGTGCTCTGGCACCACTGGGGATGCAGTGCAGTGAGTCCACAGACTGCACTGGCACCACTGGGGATGCACTTCAGTGAGTCCAGAGAGTGCACTGGTACCACTGGGGATGCAGTGCAGTGAGTCCAGAGAGTGCACTAGCACCACTGGGGATGCAGTGCAGTGAATCCAGTGAGTGCACTGGCACCACTGGGGATGCAGTGCAGTGAGTCAAGAGAGTGCACTGGCACCACTGGGGATGCACTGCAGTGAGCCCAGAGAGTGCACTGGCACCACTGGGGATGCGGTACCGGGAGTCCAGAGAGTGCACTGGCACCACTGGGGATGCACTGCAGTGAGTCCAGAGAGTGCACTGGCACCACTGGGGATGCACTGCAGTGAGTCCAGAGAGTGCACTGGCACCACTGGGGATGCACTGCAGTGAGTCCAGAGAGTGCTCTGGCACCACTGGGGATGCAGTGCAGTGAGTCCAGAGAGTGCACTGGCACCACTGGGGATGCAGTGCAGTGAGTCCAGAGAGTGCACTGGCACCACTGGGGATGCACTGCAGTGAGTCCAGAGAGTGTACTGGCACCATTGGGGATGCACTGCAGTGAGTCCAGAGAGTGCACTGCCACCACTGAGGATGCCCTTCAGTGAGTCCAGAGAGTGCACTGGCACCACTGGGGATGCACTGCAGTGAGTCCACAGAGTGCACTAGCACCACTGGGAATGCAGTGCAGTGAGTCCAGAGAGTGCACTGGCACCACTGGGGATGCACTTCAGTGAGTCCAGAGAGTGCACGCGCTCCACTGGGGATGCAGTACAGTGAGTCCAGAGAGTGCATTGACACCACTGGGGATGCAGTGCAGTGAGTCCAGAGAGTGCACTGGCAGCACAGAGGATGCAGTGCAGTGAGTCCAGAGAGTGCTCTGGCACCACTGGGGATGCAGTGCAGTGAGTCCAGAGAGTGCACTGGCACCACTGGGGATGCACTGCAGTGAGTCCAGAGAGTGCACTGGCACCACTGGGGATGCACTGCAGTGAGTCCAGAGAGTGCACTGGCACCACTGGTGATGCACTGCAGTGAGTCCAGAGAGTGCACTGGCACCACTGGGGATGCACTGCAGTGAGTCCAGAGAGTGCACAGGCAGCACTGGGGATGCAGTGCAGTGAGTCCAGAGAGTGCTCTGGCACCAGAGGGAATGCACTGCAGTGAGTTCAGTGAGTGCATTGGCACCACTGGGGATGCAGTACAGTGAGTCCAGAGAGTGCACTGGCACCACTGGACATGCAGTGCAGTGAGTCCAGAGAGTGCAGTGGCACCACTGGGGATGCAGTGCAGTGAGTCCAGAGAGTGCACTGGCACCACTGGGGATGCAGTGCAGTGAGTCCAGAGAGTGCACTGGCAATACTGGGGATGCAGTGCAGTGAGTCCAGAGAGTGCACTGGCACCACTGGGGATGCAGTGCAGTGAGTCCAGAGAGTGCTCTGGCACCACTGGGGATGCACTGAAGTGAGTCCAGAGAGTGCACTGGCACCACTGGGGATGCAGTGCAGTGAGTCCAGAGAGTGCACTGGCAATACTGGGGATGCAGTGCAGTGAGTCCAGAGAGTGCACTGGCAACACTGGGGTTGCAGTGCAGTGAGTCCAGAGAGTGAACTGGCACCACTGGGGATGCAGTGCAGTGAGTCCAGAGTGTGCACTGGCACCACTGGGGATGCAGTGCAGTGAGTCCAGAGATTGCACTGGCACCACTGGGGATGCAGTGCAGTGAGTCCAGAGATTGCACTGGCACCACTGGGGATGCAGTGCAGTGAGTCCAGAGAGTGCACTGGCACCACTGGGGATGCAGTGCAGTGAGTCCAGAGAGTGCACTGGCACCACTGGGGATGCAGTGCAGTGAGTCCAGTGAGTGTACTGGCACCACTGGGGATGCACTGCAGTGAGTCCAGAGAGTGCACTGGCACCACTGAGAATGCACTTCAGTGAGTCCAGAGAGTGCACTGGCACCACTGGGGATGCAGTGCAGTGAGTCCAGAGAGTGCACTGGCACCACTGAGAATGCACTTCAGTGAGTCCAAAGAGTGCACTGGCACCACTGGGGATGCACTGCAGTGAGTCCAGAGAGTGCACTAGCACCACTGGGAATGCAGTACAGTGAGTCCAGTGAGTGTACTGGCACCACTGGGGATGTAGTGCAGTGACTCGAGAGAGTGCACTGGCACCACTGGGGATGCAGTGCAGTGAGTCCAGAGAGTGCACTGGTACAACTTGGGATGCAGTGCAGTGAGTCCAGTGAGTGCACTGGCACCACTGGGGATGCAGTGCAGTGAGTCCAGAGAGTGCACTGGCACCACTGGGGATGCAGTGCAGTGAGTCCAGAGAGTGCACTGGCACCACTGGGGATGCACTGCAGTCACTCCAGAGAGTGCACTGGCACCACTGATGATGCAGTACAGTGAGTCCAGTGAGCGCACTGGCACCACTGGGGATGTAGTGCAGTGATTCGAGAGAGTGCACTGGCACCACTGGGGATGCAGTGCAGTGAGTCCAGAGAGTGCACTGGCACCACTTGGGATGCAGTGCAGTGAGTCCAGAGAGTGCACTGGCACTACTGGGGATGCAGTGCAGTGAGTCCAGAGAGTGCATTGGCACCACTGGGGATGCAGTGCAGTGAGTCCAGAGAGTGCACTGGCACCACTGGGGATGCACTGCTGTGAGTCCAGAGAGTGCACTGGCAGCAGTGGAGATGCACTGCAGTGAGTCCAGAGAGTGCACTGGCACCACTGGGGATGCACTGCAGTGAGTCCAGAGAGTGCAGTGGCACCACTGGGGATGCACTGCAGTGAGTCCAGAGAGTGCACTGGCACCACTGGGGATGCACTGCAGTGAGTCCAGAGAGTGCACTGGCACCACTGGGGATGCAGTGCAGTGACTCCAGAGAGTGCACTGGCAGCACTGGGGATGCAGTGCAGTGACTCGAGAGAGTGCACTGGCACCACTGGGGATGCACTGCAGTGAGTCCAGAGAGCGCACTGGCACCACTGGGGATGCACTGCAGTGAGTCCACAGAGTGCACTGGAACCACTGAGAATGCACTTCAGTGAGTCCAGAGAGTGCACTGGCACCACTGGGGATGCACTGCAGTGAGTCCAGAGAGTGCACTAGCACCACTGGGGAATGCAGTGCAGTGAGTCCAGTGAGTACACTGGCACCAATGGGGATGCAGTGCAGTGAGTCAAGAGAGTGCACTGGCACCACTGGGGATGCACTGCAGTGAGCCCAGAGAGTGCACTGGCACCACTGGGGATGCGGTGCCGGGAGTCCAGAGAGTGCACTGGCACCACTGGGGATGCAGTGCAGTGAGTCCAGAGAGTGCACTGGCACCACTGGGGATGCACTGCAGTGAGTCCAGACAGTGCACTGGCACCACTGGGGATGCACTGCAGTGAGTCCAGAGAGTGCTCTGGCACCACTGGGGATGCAGTGCAGTGAGTCCAGAGAGTGCACTGGCACCACTGGGGATGTGTTGCCGGGAGTCCAGAGAGTGCACTGGCACCACTGGGGATGCAGTGCAGTGAGTCCAGAGAGTGCACTGGCACCACTGGGGATGCACTGCAGTGAGTCCAGAGAGTGCACTGGCACCACTGGGGATGCACTGCAGTGAGTCCAGAGAGTGCTCTGGCACCACTGGGGATGCAGTGCAGTGAGTCCAGAGAGTGCACTGGCACCACTGGGGATGCAGTGCAGTGAGTCCAGAGAGTGCACTGGCACCACTGGTGATGCACTGCAGTTACTCCAGAGAGTGCACTGGCACCACTGGGGATGCCCTTCAGTGAGTCCAGAGAGTGCACTGGCACCACTGGGGATGCACTGCAGTGAGTCCACAGAAGGCACTAGCACCACTGGGGATGCAGTGCAATGACTCCAGAGAGTGCACTGGCACCAGTGGGGATGCACTTCAGTGAGTCCAGAGAGTGCACTGGCACCACTGGGGATGCAGTGCAGTGAGTCCAGAGAGTGCATTGGCACCACTGGGGATGCAGTGCAGTGAGTCCAGAGAGTGCACTGGCACCACTGGGGATGCACTGCAGTGAGTCCACAGAGTGCACTGGTACCACTGGGGATGCAGTGCAGTGAGTCCAGAGAGTGCACTGGCACCACTGGGGATGCACTGCAGTGAGTCCAGAGAGTGCACTGGCACCACTGGGGATGCAGTGCAGTGAGTCCAGAGAGTGCACTGGCACCACTGGGGATGCAGTGCAGTGAGTCCAGAGAGTGCACTGGCACCACTGGGGATGCAGTGCAGTGAGTCCAGAGAGTGCACTGGCACCAAGGGGATGCACTGCAGTGAGTCCAGAGAGCGCACTGGCACCACTGGGGATGCACTGCAGTGAGTCCACAGAGTCCACTGGCACCACTGAGAATGCACTTCAGTGAGTCCAGAGAGTGCACTGGTACCACTGGGGATGCAGTGCAGTGAGTCCAGAGAGTGCACTAGCACCACTGGGGATGCAGTGCAGTGAGTCCAGAGAGTGCACTGGCACCACTGGGGATGCAGTGCAGTGAGTCAAGAGAGTGCACTGGCGCCACTGGGGATGCACTGCAGTGAGCCCAGAGAGTGCACTGGCACCACTGGGGATGCGGTGCCGGGAGTCCAGAGAGTGCACTGGCACCACTGGGGATGCAGTGCAGTGAGTCCACAGAGTGCACTGGCACCACAGGGGATGCAGTGCAGTGAGTCCAGAGAGTGCACTGGCAGCACAGATGATGCAGTGCAGTGAGTCCAGAGAGTGCTCTGGCACCACTGGGGATGCAGTGCAGTGAGTCCAGAGAGTGCACTGGCACCACTGGGGATGCACTGCAGTGAGTCCAGAGAGTGCACTGGCACCACTGGGGATGCACTGCAGTGAGTCCAGAGAGTGCTCTGGCACCACTGGGGATGCAGTGCAGTGAGTCCAGAGAGTGCACTGGCACCACTGTGGATGCAGTGCAGTGAGTGCAGAGAGTGCACTGGCACCACTGGTGATGCACTGCAGTTACTCCAGAGAGTGCACTGGCACCACTGGGGATGCGGTGCGGTGAGACCAGAGAGTGCACTGGCACCACTGGGGATGCAGTGCAGTCAGTCCAGTGAGTGTACTGGCACCACAGGGGATGCACTGCAGTGAGTCCAGAGAGTGCACTGGCACCACTGAGAATGCCCTTCAGTGAGTCCAGAGAGTGCACTGGCACCACTGGGGATGCACTGCAGTGAGTCCAGTGAGTGCACTGGCACCACTGGGGATGCAGTGCAGTGAGTCCAGAGAGTGCACTGGCACCACTGGGGATGCACTTCAGTGAGTCCAGAGAGTGCACTGGCACCAGAGGGAATGCACTGCAGTGAGTCCAGTGAGTGCACTGGCACCACTGTGGATGCAGTGCAGTGAGTGCAGAGAGTGCACTGGCACCACTGGACATGCAGTGCAGTGAGTCCAGAGAGTGCAGTGGCACCACTGGGGATGCAGTGCAGTGAGTCCAGAGAGTGCACTGGCAGCACTGGGGATGCAGTGCAGTGAGTCCAGAGAGTGCACTGGCAATACTGGAGATGCAGTGCAGTGAGTCCAGAGAGTGCACTGGCACCACTGGGGCTGCAGTGCAGTGAGTCCAGAGAGTGCACTGGCACCACTGGGGATGCAGTGCAGTGAGTCCAGAGAGTGCTCTGGCACCACTGGGGATGCACTGAAGTGAGTCCAGAGAGTGCACTGGCACCACTGGGGATGCAGTGCAGTGAGTCCAGAGAGTGCACTGGCAACACTGGGGTTGCAGTGCAGTGAGTCCAGAGAGTGCACTGGCACCACTGGGGATGCACTGCAGTGAGTCCAGAGTGTGCACTGGCACCACTGGGGATGCAGTGCAGTGAGTCCAGAGAGTGCACTGGCACCACTGGGGATGCAGTGCAGTGAGTCCAGAGAGTGCACAGGCAGCACTGGGGATGCAGTGCAGTGAGTCCAGAGAGTGCACTGGCACCACTGGGGATGCAGTGCAGTGAGTCCAGAGAGTGCACTGGCACCACTGGGGATGCAGTGCAGTGAGTCCAGTGAGTGTACTGGCACCACTGGGGATGCACTGCAGTGAGTCCAGAGAGTGCACTGGCACCACTGAGAATGCACTTCAGTGAGTCCAGAGAGTGCACTGGCAGCACTGGGGATGCAGTGCAGTGAGTCCAGAGAGTGCACTGGCACCACTGAGAATGCACTTCAGTGAGTCCAAAGAGTGCACTGGCACCACTGGTGATGCACTGCAGTGAGTCCAGAGAGTGCACTAGCACCACTGGGAATGCAGTACAGTGAGTCCAGTGAGTGCACTGGCACCACTGGGGATGCAGTGCAGTGAGTCCAGAGAGTGCACTGGCACCACTGGGGATGCAGTGCAGTGAGTCCAGAGAGTGCACTGGTACAACTTGGGATGCAGTGCAGTGAGTCCAGTGAGTGCACTGGCACCACTGGGGATGCAGTGCAGTGAGTCCAGAGAGTGCATTGGCACCACTGGGGATGCAGTGCAGTGAGTCCAGAGAGTGCACTGGCACCACTGGGGATGCACTGCAGTCACTCCAGAGAGTGCACTGGCACCACTTATGATGCAGTACAGTGAGTCCAGAGAGCGCACTGGCACCACTGGGGATGTAGTGCAGTGATTCGAGAGAGTGCACTGGCACCACTGGGGATGCAGTGCAGTGAGTCCAGAGAGTGCACTGGCACCACTTGGGATGCAGTGCAGTGAGTCCAGAGAGTGCACTGGCACCACTGGGGATGCAGTGCAGTGAGTCCAGAGAGTGCATTGGCACCACTGGGGATGCAGTGCAGTGAGTCCAGAGAGTGCACTGGCACCACTGGGGATGCACTGCTGTGAGTCCAGAGAGTGCACTGGCAGCAGTGGAGATGCACTGCAGTGAGTCCAGAGAGTGCACTGGCACCACTGGGGATGCACTGCAGTGAGTCCAGAGAGTGCAGTGGCACCACTGGGGATGCAGTGCAGTGAGTCCAGAGAGTGCACTGGCTCCACTGGGGATGCAGTGCAGTGAGTCCAGAGAGTGCACTGGCACCACTGGGGATGCAGTGCAGTGAGTCCAGAGAGTGCACTGGCAGCACTGGGGATGCAGTGCAGTGACTCGAGAGAGTGCACTGGCACCACTCACTGGACTCACTGCACTGCATCCCCAGTGGTGCCAGTGCACTCACTGGACTCACTGGACACATCCCCAGTGGTGCCAGTGCACTCTCTGGACTCACTGCAGTGCATCCCCAGTGGTGCCAGTGCACTCTCTGGACTCACTGCAGTGCATCCCCAGTGGTGCCAGTGCACTCTCTGGACTCACTGCAGTGCATCCCCAGTGCTGCCAGTGCACTCTATGGACTCACTGCACTGCATCCCCAGTGGTGTCAGTGCACTCTCTGGACTCACTGAAGTGCATCCCCAGTTGTGCCAGTGCACTCTCTGGACTCAATGCACTGCATCCTCAGTGGTGCCAGTGCACTCTCTGGACTCACTGCACTGCATCCCCAGTGGTGCCAGTGCAATCTCTGGACTCACTGAAGTGCATCCCCAGTGGTGCCAGTGCACTCTCTGGACTCACTGCAGTGCATCACCAGTGGTGCCAGTGCACTCTCTGGACTCACTGTACTGCATCGCCAGTGGTGCCAGTGCACTCTCTGGACTCACTGCAGTGCATTCCCAGTGGTGCCAGTGCACTCTTTGGACTCACTGCACTGCAGCCCCATTGGTGCCAGTGCACTCTCTGGACTCACTGCACTGCATCACAGGTGGTGCCAGTGCACTCTCTGGACTCACTGCACTGCATCCCCAGGGGTGCCAGTGCACTCTCTGGACTCACTGCACTGCATCCCCAGTGGTGCCAATGCACTCTCTGCACTCACTTCTCTGCATTCCCAGTGGTGCCAGTGAAGTCTCTGGACTCACTGCACTGCATCCACAGTGGTGCCAGTGCAATCTCTGGACTCACTGCAGTGCATCCCCAGTGGTGCCAGTGCACTCTCTGGACTCACTGCAGTGCATCCCCAGTGGTGCCAGTGCACTCTCTGGACTCACTGCAGTGCATCCCCAGTGGTGCCAGTGCACTCTCTGGACTCACTGCACTGCATCCCCAGTGGTGCAAGTGCACTCTCTCGAGTCACTGCACTACATCCCCAGTGGTGCCAGTGCACTCACTGGACTCAGTGTACTGCATCATCTGTGGTGCCAGTGCACTCTCTGGACTCACTGCAATGCATCCCCAGTGGTGCCAGTGCACTCTCTGGACTCACTGCACTGCATCCCCAGTGGTGCCAGTGCACTCTCTGGACTCACTGCACTGTATCCCCAGTGGTGCCAGTGCACTCACTGGATTCACTGCAGTGCATCCCCAGTGGTGCCAGTGCACTCTCTGGACTCACTGCACTGCATCCCCAGTGGTGCCAGTGCACTCTGTGGACTCACTGCACTGCATCCCCAGTGGTGACAGTGCACTCTCTGGACTCACTCCAGTGCATCCCCAGTGGTGCCAGTGCACTCACTGGACTCACTGCACTGCATCCCCAGTGGTGCCAGTGCAGTCTCTGGAGTAACTGCAGTGCATCCCCACTGGTGCCAAAGCACTCTCTGGACTCCCGGCACCGCATCCCCAGTGGTGCCAGTGCACTCTCTGGACTCACTGCACTGCATCCCCAGTGGTGCCAGTGCACTCTCTGGAGTCACAGCACTGCATCCCCAGTGGTGCCAGTGCACTCTCTGGACTCACTGCAGTGCATCCCCAGTGGTGCCAGTGCACTCTCTGGACTCACTGAAGTGCATCCCGAGTGGTGCCAGTGCACTCTCTGGACTCACTGAAGTGCATCCCCAGTGGTGCCAGTGCACTCTCTGGACTCACTGCAGTGCATCCCCAGTGGTGCCAGTACACTCACTGGACTCACTGCACTGCATCCCCAGTGGTGCCAGTGCACTCTCTGGACTCACTGCACTGCATCCCCAGTGGTTCCAGCGCACTGTCTGGACTCACTGCACTGCATCCCCAGTGGTGCTAGTGCACTCTGTGGACTCACTGCAGTGCATCCCCACTGGTGCCAGTGCACTCTCTGGACTCACTGAAGTGCATTCTCAGTGGTGCCAGTGCACTCTCTGGACTCACTTCAGTGCATCCCCAGTGGTGCCAGTACACTCTCTGGACTCACTGCAGTGCATCCCAAGTGGAGCCAGTGCACTCTCTGGACTCACTGCACTGCATCCTCAGTGGTGCCATTGCACTCTCTGGACTCACTGCACTGCATCTCCAGTGGTGCCAGTGCACTCTCTGGACTCACTGCACTGCATCCCCAGTGCTGCCAGTGCACTCTCTTGAGTCACTGCACTGCATCCCCTGTGGTGCAAGAGCACTCTCTGGACTCACAGCAGTGCATCACCAGTGGTGCCAGTGCACTCTCTGGACTCACTGCACTGCATCCCCAGTGGTGCCAGTGCACTCTCTGGACTCACTGCACTGCATCCCCAGTGGTGCTAGTGCACTGTGTGGACTCACTGTACTGCATCCCCAGTGGTGCCAGTGCAATCTCTGGACTCACTGCACTGCATCCCCAGTGGTGCCAGTGCACTCTCAGGACTCACTGCACTGCATCCCCAGTGGTGCCAGTGCACTCTCTGGACTCACTGCAGTGCATCCCCAGTGGTGCCAGTGCACTCACTGGATTCACTGCACTGCATCCCCAGTGGTGCTAGTGCACTGTGTGGACTCACTGTACTGCATCCCCAGTGGTGCCAGTGCAATCTCTGGACTCACTGCAGTGCATCCCCAGTGGTGCCAGTGCACTCTCTGGACTCACTGCACTGCCTCCCCAGTAGTGACAGTGCACTCTCTGGACTCACTGCACTGCATCCCCAGTGGTGCCAGTGCACTCTCTGGACTCACTGCACTGCACCCCCAGTGGTGCCAGTGCACTCTCTGGACTCACTGCACTGCATCCCCAGTGGTGCCAGTGCACTCTGTGGACTCACTGTACTGCATCCCCAGTGGTGACAGTGCACTCTCTGGACTCACTGCAGTGCATCCCCAGTGGTGAAAGTGCACTCTCTGGACTCACTGCAGTGCATCCCCACTGGTGCAAGTGCACTCTCTGGACTCACTGCACTGCATCCCCAGTGGTGCCAGTGCACTCTCTGGAGTAACTGCAGTGCATCCCCACTGGTGCCAAAGCACTCTCTGGACTCACTGCAGTGCATCCCCAGTGGTGCCACTGCACTCTCTGGACTCACTGCAGTGCATCCCCAGTGGTGCCAGTGCACTCTCTGGACTCATTGAAGTGCATTCTCAGTGGTGCCAGTGCACTATCTGGACTCACTGCAGTGCATCCCCAGTGGTGCCAGTACACTCACTGGACTCACTGCACTGCATCCCCAGTGGTGCCAGTGCACTCTCTGGACTCACTAAACTGCATCACCAGTGGTGCCACTGCACTCTCTGGACTCACTGCACTGCATCCCCAGTGGTGCCAGTGCACTCACTGGACTCACTGCAGTGCATCCCACTGGTGCCAGTGCACTCTCTGGGTTCACTGCAGTGCATCCCCAGTGGTGCCAGTGCACTCTCTGGACTCACTGCACTGCATCCCCAGTGGTGCCAGTGCGCTCTCTGGAGTCACAGCACTTCATCCCCAGTGGTGCCA
This sequence comes from Anser brachyrhynchus, assembly GCF_964034855.1. Classification (NCBI taxonomy): domain Eukaryota; kingdom Metazoa; phylum Chordata; class Aves; order Anseriformes; family Anatidae; genus Anser; species Anser brachyrhynchus. The sequence goes on from NW_027663717.1 coordinate 76,111, forward strand.
GTGCAAATCTCTGGACTCACTGCACTGCATCCCCAGTGGTGCCAGTGCACTCTCTGGACTCACTGCACTGCATCCCCGGTGGTGCCAGTGCACTCTCTGGAGTAACTGCACTGCATCCCCACTGGTGCCAAAGCACTCTCTGGACTCCCAGCACCGCATCCCCAGTGGTGCCAGTGCACTCTCTGGACTCACTGCACTGCATGCCCAGTGGTGCCAGTGCACTCTCTGGACTCACTGTACTGCATACCTTCTGGTGCCAGTGCACTCTGTGGACTCACTGTACTGCATCCCCAGTGGTGACAGTGCACTCTCTGGACTCACTGCAGTGCATCCCCAGTGGTGCCAGTGCACTCTCTTGACTCACTGCACTGAAGACCCAGTGGTGCCAGTGCACTCTCTGGACTCACTGCAGTGCTTCCCCAGTGGTGCCAGTGCACTCTCTGGACTCACTGCACTGCATCCCCAGTGGTGCCAGTGCACTCTCTGGACTCACTGCAGGGCATCCCCAGTGGTGCCAGTGCACTGTCTGGACTCACTGCAGTGCATCCCCAGTGGTGCCAGTGCACTCTCTGGACTCACTGTACTGCACCCCCAGTGGTGCCAGTGCACTCACTGGACTGACTGCACTGCATCACCAGTGGTGCCAGTGCACTCTCTGGACTCACTGCACTGCATCCCCACTGGTGCCAGTGTACTCTCTGGACTCACTGCACTGCATCCCCAGTGGTGCCAGTGCACTCACTGGACTCACTGGACACATCCCCAGTGGTGCCAGTGCACTCTCTGGACTCACTGCAGTGCATCCCCAGTGGTGCCAGTGCACTCTCTGGACTCACTGCACTGCATCCCCAGTGGTGCCAGTGTACTCTCTGGACTCACTGCAGTGCATCCCCAGTGGTGCCAGTGCACTCTCTGGACTCACTGCACTGCATCCCCACTGGTGCCAGTGCACTCTCTGGACTCACTGAAGTGCATCCCCAGTGGTGCCAGTACACTCTCTGGACTCACTGCAGTACATCCCCAGTGGTGCCAGTGCACTCTCTGGACTCACTGCAGTGCATCCCCAGTGGAGCCAGTGCACTCTCTGGACTCACTGCAGTGCATCCGCAGTGGTGCCATTGCACTCTCTGGACTCACTGCACTGCATCTCCAGTGGTGCCAGTGCACTCTCTGGACTCACTGCACTGCATCCCCAGTGCTGCCAGTGCACTCTCTTGAGTCACTGCACTGCATCCCCTGTGGTGCAAGAGCACTCTCTGGACTCATAGCAGTGCATCACCAGTGGTGCCAGTGCACTCTCTGGACTCACTGCACTGCATCACCAGTGGTGCCAGTGCACTCTCTGGACTCACTGCACTGCATCCCCAGTGGTGCTAGTGCACTGTGTGGACTCACTGTACTGCATCCCCAGTGGTGCCAGTGCAATCTCTGGACTCACTGCAGTGCATCCCCAGTGGTGCCAGTGCACTCTCAGGACTCACTGCACTGCATCCTCAGTGGTGCCAGTGCACTCTCTGGACTCACTGCACTGCATCCCCAGTAGTGACAGTGCACTCTCTGGACTCACTGCAGTGCATCACCAGTGGTGCCAGTGCACTCTCTGGACTTACTGCACTGCATCCCCAGTAGTGCCAGTGCACTCTCTGGACTCACTGCACTGCATCCCCAGTGGTGCCAGTGCACTCACTGGATTCACTGCACTGCATCCCCAGTGGTGCCAGTGCACTCTCTGGACTCACTGCACTGCATCCCCAGTGGTGCCAGTGCACTCTCTGGACTCACTGCACTGCATCACCTGTGGTGCCAGTGCACTCTCTGGACTCACTGCACCGCATCCGCAGTGGTGCCAGTGCACTCTCTGGACTCACTGCACTGCATCACCACTGGTGCCAGTGCACTCTCTGGACTCACTGCACTGCATCCCCAGTGGTGCCAGTGCAGTCTCTGGAGTAACTGCAGTGCATCCCCACTGGTGCCAAAGCACTCTCTGGACTCACTGCAGTGCATCCCCAGTGGTGCCACTGCACTCTCTGGACTCACTGCAGTGCATCCCCAGTGGTGCCAGTGCACTCTCTGGACTCATTGAAGTGCATTCTCAGTGGTGCCAGTGCACTCTCTGGACTCACTGCAGTGCATCCCCAGTGGTGCCAGTACACTCACTGGACTCACTGCACTGCATCCCCAGTGGTGCCAGTGCACTCTCTGGACTCACTAAACTGCATCACCAGTGGTGCCTCTGAACTCTCTGGACTCACTGCACTGCTTCTCCAGTGGTGCCAGTGCACTCACTGGACTCACTGCAGTGCATCCCCGCTGGTGCCAGTGCACTCTCTGGGCTCACTGCAGTGCATCCCCAGTGGTGCCAGTGCAAATCTCTGGACTCACTGCACTGCATCCCCAGTGGTGCCAGTGCACTCTCTGGACTCACTGCACTGCATCCCCAGTGGTGCCAGTGCAGTCTCTGGAGTAACTGCACTGCATCCCCACTGGTGCCAAAGCACTCTCTGGACTCCCAGCACCGCATCCCCCGTGGTGCCAGTGCACTCTCTGGACTCACTGCACTGCATGCCCAGTGGTGCCAGTGCACTCTCTGGACTCACTGTACTGCATACCCACTGGTGCCAGTGCACTCTGTGGACTCACTGTACTGCATCCCCAGTGGTGACAGTGCACTCTCTGGACTCACTGCAGTGCATCCCCAGTGGTGCCAGTGCACTCTCTGGACTCACTGCAGTGCATCCCCAGTGGTGCCAGTGCACTCTCTTGACTCACTGCACTGAAGCCCCAGTGGTGCCAGTGCACTCTCTGGACTCACTGCAGTGCATCCCCAGTGGTGCCAGTGCACTCTCTGGACTCACTGCACTGCATCCCCAGTGGTGCCAGTGCACTCTCTGGACTCACTGCAGGGCATCCCCAGTGGTGCCAGTGCACTGTCTGGACTCACTGCAGTGCATCCCCAGTGGTGCCAGTGCACTCTCTGGACTCACTGTACTGCACCCCCAGTGGTGCCAGTGCACTCACTGGACTGACTGCACTGCATCCCCAGTGGTGCCAGTGCACTCTCTGGACTCACTGCACTGCATCCCCACTGGTGCCAGTGTACTCTCTGGACTCACTGCACTGCATCCCCAGTGGTGCCAGTGCACTCACTGGACTCACTGGACACATCCCCAGTGGTGCCAGTGCACTCTCTGGACTCACTGCAGTGCATCCCCAGTGGTGCCAGTGCACTCTCTGGACTCACTGCACTGCATCCCCAGTGATGCCAGTGTACTCTCAGGACTCACTGCAGTGCATCCCCAGTGGTGCCAGTGCACTCTCTGGACTCACTGCACTGCATCCCCACTGGTGCCAGTGCACTCTCTGGACTCACTGAAGTGCATCCCCAGTTGTGCCAGTGCACTCTCTGGACTCAATGCACTGCATCCCCAGTGGTGCCAGTGCACTCTCTGGACTCACTGCACTGCATCCCCAGTGGTGCCAGTGCAATCTCTGGACTCACTGTAGTGCATCCCCAGTGGTGCCAGTGCACTCTCTGGACTCACTGCAGTGCATCCCCAGTGGTGCCAGTGTACTCTCTGGACTCACTGCAGTGCATTCCCAGTGGTGCCAGTGCACTCTTTGGACTCACTGCACTGCAGCCCCATTGGTGCCAGTGCACTCTCTGGACTCACTGCACTGCATCACAGGTGGTGCCAGTTAACTCTCTGGACTCACTGCACTGCATGCCCAATGGTGCCAGTGCACTCTCTGGACTCACTGCACTACATCCCCAGTGGTGCCAGTGCACTCTCTGCACTCACTTGTCTGCATTCCCAGTGGTGCCAGTGAAGTCTCTGGACTCACTGCACTGCATCCACAGTGGTGCCAGTGCAATCTCTGGACTCACTGCAGTGCATCACCATTGGTGCCAGTGCACTCTCTGGACTCACTGCACTGCATCCCCAGTGGTGCCAGTGCACTCTCTGGACTCACAGCAGTGCATCCCAAGGGGTGCCAGTGCACTCTCTGGACTCACTGAAGTGCATCCCCAGTGGTGCAAGTGCACTCACTGGACTCACTGTACTGCATCATCTGTGGTGCCAGTGCACTCTCTGGACTCACTGCAATGCATCCCCAGTGGTGACAGTGCACTCTCTGGACTCACTGCACTGCATCCCCAGTGGTGCCATTGCACTCTCTGGACTCACTGCACTGTATCCCCAGTGGTGCCAGTGCACTCACTGGATTCACTGCAGTGCATCCCCAGTGGTGCCAGTGCACTCTCTGGACTCACTGCACTGCATCCCCAGTGGTGCCAGTGCACTCTGTGGACTCACTGCACTGCATCCCCAGTGGTGACAGTGCACTCTCTGGACTCACTGCAGTGCATCCCCAGTGGTGACAGTGCACTCTCTGGACTCACTGCAGTGCATCCCCAGTGGTGCCAGTGCACTCTCTGGACTCACTGCACTGCATCCCCAGTGGTGCCAGTGCAGTCTCTGGAGTAACTGCAGTGCATCCCCAGTGGTGCCAAAGCACTCTCTGGACTCCCGGCACCGCATCCCCAGTGGTGCCAGTGCACTCTCTGGACTCACTTTACTGCATCCCCAGTGGTGCCAGTGCACTCTCTGGAGTCACAGCACTGCATCCCCAGTGGTGCCAGTGCACTCTCTGGACTCACTGAAGTGCATCCCCAGTGGTGCCAGTGCACTCTCTGGACTCACTGAAGTGCATTCTCAGTGGTGCCAGTGCACTCTCCGGAGTCACAGCACTGCATCCCCAGTGGTGCCAGTGCACTCTCTGGACTCACTGCACTGCATCCCCAGTGGTGACAGTGCACTCTCTGGACTCACTGCAGTGCATCCCCAGTGGTGACAGTGCACTCTCTGGACTCACTGCAGTGCATCCCCAGTGGTGCCAGTGCACTCTCTGAACTCACTGCACTGCATCCCCAGTGGTGCCAGTGCAGTCTCTGGAGTAACTGCAGTGCATCCCCACTGGTGCCAAAGCACTCTCTGGACTCCCGGCACCGCATCCCCAGTGGTGCCAGTGCACTCTCTGGACTCACTGCACTGCATCCCCAGTGGTGCCAGTGCACTCTCTGGAGTCACAGCACTGCATCCCCAGTGGTGCCAGTGCACTCTCTGGACTCACTGAAGTGCATCCCCAGTGGTGCCAGTGCACTCTCTGGACTCACTGAAGTGCATTCTCAGTGGTGCCAGTGCACTCTCTGGACTCACTTCAGTGCATCCCCAGTGGTGGCAGTACACTCTCTGGACTCACTGCAGTGCATCCCCAGTGGTGCCAGTGCACTCTCTGGACTCACTGCAGTGCATCCCCAGTGGAGCCAGTGCACTCTCTGGACTCACTGCAGTGCATCCGCAGTGGTGCCATTGCACTCTCTGGACTCACTGCACTGCATCTCAAGTGGTGCCAGTGCACTCTCTACACTCACTGCACTGCATCCCCAGTGGTGCCAGTGCACTCACTGGACTCACTGCAGTGCATCCCCAGTGGTGCCAGTGCACTCTCTGGACTCACTGCACTGCATCCCCAGTGATGCCAGTGTACTCTCAGGACTCACTGCAGTGCATCCCCAGTGGTGCCAGTGCACTCTCTGGACTCACTGCACTGCATCCCCACTGGTGCCAGTGCACTCTCTGGACTCACTGAAGTGCATCCCCAGTTGTGCCAGTGCACTCTCTGGACTCAATGCACTGCATCCCCAGTGGTGCCAGTGCACTCTCTGGACTCACTGCACTGCATCCCCAGTGGTGCCAGTGCAATCTCTGGACTCACTGTAGTGCATCCCCAGTGGTGCCAGTGCACTCTCTGGACTCACTGCAGTGCATCCCCAGTGGTGCCAGTGTACTCTCTGGACTCACTGCAGTGCATTCCCAGTGGTGCCAGTGCACTCTTTGGACTCACTGCACTGCAGCCCCATTGGTGCCAGTGCACTCTCTGGACTCACTGCACTGCATCACAGGTGGTGCCAGTTAACTCTCTGGACCCACTGCACTGCATGCCCAATGGTGCCAGTGCACTCTCTGGACTCACTGCACTACATCCCCAGTGGTGCCAGTGCACTCTCTGCACTCACTTGTCTGCATTCCCAGTGGTGCCAGTGAAGTCTCTGGACTCACTGCACTGCATCCACAGTGGTGCCAGTGCAATCTCTGGACTCACTGCACTGCATCACCAGTGGTGCCAGTGCACTCTCTGGACTCACTGCACTGCATCCCCAGTGGTGCCAGTGCACTCTCTGGACTCACAGCAGTGCATCCCAAGGGGTGCCAGTGCACTCTCTGGACTCACTGAAGTGCATCCCCAGTGGTGCAAGTGCACTCACTGGACTCACTGTACTGCATCATCTGTGGTGCCAGTGCACTCTCTGGACTCACTGCAATGCATCCCCAGTGGTGACAGTGCACTCTCTGGACTCACTGCACTGCATCCCCAGTGGTGCCATTGCACTCTCTGGACTCACTGCACTGTATCCCCAGTGGTGCCAGTGCACTCACTGGATTCACTGCAGTGCATCCCCAGTGGTGCCAGTGCACTCTCTGGACTCACTGCACTGCATCCCCAGTGGTGCCAGTGCACTCTGTGGACTCACTGCACTGCATCCCCAGTGGTGACAGTGCACTCTCTGGACTCACTGCAGTGCATCCCCAGTGGTGACAGTGCACTCTCTGGACTCACTGCAGTGCATCCCCAGTGGTGCCAGTGCACTCTCTGGACTCACTGCACTGCATCCCCAGTGGTGCCAGTGCAGTCTCTGGAGTAACTGCAGTGCATCCCCAGTGGTGCCAAAGCACTCTCTGGACTCCCGGCACCGCATCCCCAGTGGTGCCAGTGCACTCTCTGGACTCACTAAACTGCATCCCCAGTGGTGCCAGTGCACTCTCTGGAGTCACAGCACTGCATCCCCAGTGGTGCCAGTGCACTCTCTGGACTCACTGAAGTGCATCCCCAGTGGTGCCAGTGCACTCTCTGGACTCACTGAAGTGCATTCTCAGTGGTGCCAGTGCACTCTCCGGAGTCACAGCACTGCATCCCCAGTGGTGCCAGTGCACTCTCTGGACTCACTGCACTGCATCCCCAGTGGTGACAGTGCACTCTCTGGACTCACTGCAGTGCATCCCCAGTGGTGACAGTGCACTCTCTGGACTCACTGCAGTGCATCCCCAGTGGTGCCAGTGCACTCTCTGAACTCACTGCACTGCATCCCCAGTGGTGCCAGTGCAGTCTCTGGAGTAACTGCACTGCATCCCCACTGGTGCCAAAGCACTCTCTGGACTCCCGGCACCGCATCCCCAGTGGTGCCAGTGCACTCTCTGGACTCACTGCACTGCATCCCCAGTGGTGCCAGTGCACTCTCTGGAGTCACAGCACTGCATCCCCAGTGGTGCCAGTGCACTCTCTGGACTCACTGAAGTGCATCCCCAGTGGTGCCAGTGCACTCTCTGGACTCACTGAAGTGCATTCTCAGTGGTGCCAGTGCACTCTCTGGACTCACTTCAGTGCATCCCCAGTGGTGGCAGTACACTCTCTGGACTCACTGCAGTGCATCCCCAGTGGTGCCAGTGCACTCTCTGGACTCACTGCAGTGCATCCCCAGTGGAGCCAGTGCACTCTCTGGACTCACTGCAGTGCATCCGCAGTGGTGCCATTGCACTCTCTGGACTCACTGCACTGCATCTCAAGTGGTGCCAGTGCACTCTCTACACTCACTGCACTGCATCCCCAGTGCTGCCAGTGCACTCTCTTGAGTCACTGCACTGCATCCCCTGTGGTGCAAGAGCACTCTCTGGACTCACAGCAGTGCATCACCAGTGGTGCCAGTGCACTTTCTGGACTCACTGCACTGCATCCCCAGTGGTGCCAGTGCACTCTCTGGACTCACTGCACTGCATCCCCAGTGGTGCTAGTGCACTGTGTGGACTCACTGTACTGCATCCCCAGTGGTGCCAGTGCAATCTCTGGACTCACTGCACTGCATCCCCAGTGGTGCCAGTGCACTCTCAGGACTCACTGCTGTGCATCCCCAGTGGTGCCAGTGCACTCTCTGGACTCACTGCACTGCATCCCCAGTAGTGACAGTGCACTCTCTGGACTCACTGCAGTGCATCCCCAGTGGTGCCAGTGCACTCTCTGGACTCACTGCACTGCATCCCCAGTAGTGCCAGTGCACTCTCTGGACTCACTGCACTGCATCCCCAGTGGTGCCAGTGCACTCACTGGATTCAATGCACTGCATCCCCAGTGGTGCCAGTGTACTCTCTGGACTCACTGCACTGCATCCCCAGTGGTGCCAGTGCACTCTCTGGACTCACTGCAGTGCATCCCCAGTGGTGCCAGTGCACTCTCTGGACTCATTGAAGTGCATTCTCAGTGGTGCCAGTGCACTCTCTGGACTCACTGCAGTGCATCCCCAGTGGTGCCAGTACACTCTCTGGACTCACTGCACTGCATCCCCTGTGGTGCCAGTGCACTCTCTGGACTCACTAAACTGCATCCCCAGTGGTGCCACTGCACTCTCTGGACTCACTGCACTGCTTTCCCAGTGGTGCCAGTGCACTCTCTGGACTCACTGCAGTGCATCCCCACTGGTGCCAGTGCACTCTCTGGGCTCACTGCAGTGCATCCCCACTGGTGCCAGTGCACTCTCTGGACTCACTGCACTGCATCCCCAGTGGTGCCAGTGCGCTCTCTGGAGTCACAGCACTGCATCCCCAGTGGTGCCAGTGCAATCTCTGGACTCACTGCACTGCATCCCCAGTGGTGCCAGTGCACTCTCTGGACTCACTGCACTGCATCCCCGGTGGTGCCAGTGCAGTCTCTGGAGTAACTGCACTGCATCCCCACTGGTACCAAAGCACTCTCTGAACTCCCAGCACCGCATCCCCAGTGGTGCCAGTGCACTCTCTGGACTCACTGCACTGCATCCCCAGTGGTGCCAGTGCACTCTCTGGACTCACTGCACTGCATCCCCAGTGGTGCCAGTGCACTCTCTGGACTCACTGCAGTGCATCCCCAGTGGTGCCACTGCACTCTCTGGATTCACTGCAGTGCATCCCCAGTGGTGCCAGTGCACTCTCTGGACTTACTGAAGTGCATTCTCAGTGGTGCCAGTACACTCACTGGACCCACTGCACTGCATCCCCAGTGGTGCCAGTGCACTCACTGGACTTACTGCAGTGCATCCCCACTGGTGCCAGTGCACTCTCTGGGCTCACTGCAGTGCATCCCCAGTGGTGCCAGTGCACTCTCTGGACTCACTGCACTGCATCCCCAGTGGTGCCAGTGCACTCTCTGGACTCACTGCACTGCATCCCCAATGGTGCCAGTGCACTCTCTGGACTCACTGCACTGCATCCCCAGTGCTGCCAGTGCACTCTCTGGACTCACTGCACTGCATCCCCAGTAGTGCTAGTGCACTCTGTGGACTCACTGCAGTGCATCCCCAGTGGTGCCAGTGCACTCTCTGGACTCACTGCAGTGCATCCCCAGTGGTGCCAGTGCACTCTCTGGACTCACTGCAGTGCATCCCCAGTGGTGCCAGTACACTCTCTGGACTCACTGCAGTGCATCCCCAGTGGTGCCAGTGCACTCTCTGGACTCACTGCAGTGCATCCCCAGTGGTGCCACTGCACTCTCTGGACTCACTGCACTGCATCCCCAGTGGTGCCAGTGCAGTCTCTGGAGTAACTGCAGTGCATCCCCACTGGTGCCAAAGCACTCTCTGGACTCCCGGCACCGCATCCCCAGTGGTGCCAGTGCACTCTCTGGACTCACTGCACTGCATCCCCAGTGGTGCCAGTGCACTCTCTGGACTCACTGCACTGCATCCCCAGTGGTGCCAGTGCACTCTCTGGACTCACTGAAGTGCATCCCCAGTGGTGCCAGTGCACTCTCTGGACTCACTGAAGTGCATTCTCAGTGGTGCCAGTGCACTCTCCGGAGTCACAGAACTGCATCCCCAGTGGTGACAGTGCACTCTCTGGACTCACTGCAGTGCATCCCCAGTGGTGACAGTGCACTCTCTGGACTCACTGCAGTGCATCCCCAGTGGTGCCAGTGCACTCACTGGACTCACTGCACTGCATCCCCAGTGGTGCCAGTGCAGTCTCTGGAGTAACTGCAGTGCATCCCCACTGGTGCCAAAGCACTCTCTGGACTCCCGGCACCGCATCCCCAGTGGTGCCAGTGCACTCTCTGGACTCACTGCAGTGCATCCCCACTGGTGCCAGTGCACTCTCTGGGCTCACTGCAGTGCATCCCCACTGGTGCCAGTGCACTCTCTGGACTCACTGCACTGCATCCCCAGTGGTGCCAGTGCGCTCTCTGGAGTCACAGCACTGCATCCCCAGTGGTGCCAGTGCAATCTCTGGACTCACTGCACTGCATCCCCAGTGGTGCCAGTGCACTCTCTGGACTCACTGCACTGCATCCCCGGTGGTGCCAGTGCAGTCTCTGGAGTAACTGCACTGCATCCCCACTGGTACCAAAGCACTCTCTGAACTCCCAGCACCGCATCCCCAGTGGTGCCAGTGCACTCTCTGGACTCACTGCACTGCATCCCCAGTGGTGCCAGTGCACTCTCTGGACTCACTGCACTGCATCCCCAGTGGTGCCAGTGCACTCTCTGGACTCACTGCAGTGCATCCCCAGTGGTGCCAGTGCACTCTCTGGACTCACTGAAGTGCATTCTCAGTGGTGCCAGTACACTCACTGGACCCACTGCACTGCATCCCCAGTGGTGCCAGTGCACTCACTGGACTTACTGCAGTGCATCCCCACTGGTGCCAGTGCACTCTCTGGGCTCACTGCAGTGCATCCCCAGTGGTGCCAGTGCACTCTCTGGACTCACTGCACTGCATCCCCAGTGGTGCCAGTGCACTCTCTGGACTCACTGCACTGCATCCCCAATGGTGCCAGTGCACTCTCTGGACTCACTGCACTGCATCCCCAGTGCTGCCAGTGCACTCTCTGGACTCACTGCACTGCATCCCCAGTAGTGCTAGTGCACTCTGTGGACTCACTGCAGTGCATCCCCAGTGGTGCCAGTGCACTCTCTGGACTCACTGCAGTGCATCCCCAGTGGTGCCAGTGCACTCTCTGGACTCACTGCAGTGCATCCCCAGTGGTGCCAGTACACTCTCTGGACTCACTGCAGTGCATCCCCAGTGGTGCCAGTGCACTCTCTGGACTCACTGCAGTGCATCCCCAGTGGTGCCAGTGCACTCTCTGGACTCACTGCACTGCATCCCCAGTGGTGCCAGTGCAGTCTCTGGAGTAACTGCAGTGCATCCCCACTGGTGCCAAAGCACTCTCTGGACTCCCGGCACCGCATCCCCAGTGGTGCCAGTGCACTCTCTGGACTCACTGCACTGCATCCCCAGTGGTGCCAGTGCACTCTCTGGACTCACTGCACTGCATCCCCAGTGGTGCCAGTGCACTCTCTGGACTCACTGAAGTGCATCCCCAGTGGTGCCAGTGCACTCTCTGGACTCACTGAAGTGCATTCTCAGTGGTGCCAGTGCACTCTCCGGAGTCACAGAACTGCATCCCCAGTGGTGACAGTGCACTCTCTGGACTCACTGCAGTGCATCCCCAGTGGTGACAGTGCACTCTCTGGACTCACTGCAGTGCATCCCCAGTGGTGCCAGTGCACTCACTGGACTCACTGCACTGCATCCCCAGTGGTGCCAGTGCAGTCTCTGGAGTAACTGCAGTGCATCCCCACTGGTGCCAAAGCACTCTCTGGACTCCCGGCACCGCATCCCCAGTGGTGCCAGTGCACTCTCTGGACTCACTGCACTGCATCCCCAGTGGTGCCAGTGCACTCTCTGGAGTCACAGCACTGCATCCCCAGTGGTGCCAGTGCACTCTCTGGACTCACTGAAGTGCATCCCCAGTGGTGCCAGTGCACTCTCTGGACTCACTGAAGTGCATTCTCAGTGGTGCCAGTGCACTCTCTGGACTCACTTCAGTGCATCCCCAGTGGTGCCAGTACAATCTCTGGACTCACTGCAGTGCATCCCCAGTGGTGCCAGTGCACTCTCTGGACTCACTGCAGTGCATCCCCAGTGGAGCCAGTGCACTCTCTGGACTCACTGCAGTGCATCCGCAGTGGTGCCAGAGTACTCTCTGGACTCACTGCACTGCATCTCAAGTGGTGCCAGTGCACTCTCTGGACTCACTGCACTGCATCCCCAGTGCTGCCAGTGCACTCTCTTGAGTCACTGCACTGCATCCCCTGTGGTGCAAGAGCACTCTCTGGACTCACAGCAGTGCATCACCAGTGGTGCCAGTGCACTCTCTGGACTCACTGCACTGCATCCCCAGTGGTGCCAGTGCACTCTCTGGACTCACTGCACTGCATCCCCAGTGGTGCTAGTGCACTGTGTGGACTCACTGTACCGCATCCCCAGTGGTGCCAGTGCAATCTCTGGACTCACTGCACTGCATCCCCAGTGGTGCCAGTGCACTCTCAGGACTCACTGCACTGCATCCCCAGTGGTGCCAGTCCACTCTCTGGACTCACTGCACTGCATCCCCAGTAGTGACAGTGCACTCTCTGGACTCACTGCAGTGCATCCCCAGTGGTGCCAGTGCACTCTCTGGACTCACTGCACTGCATCCCCAGTGGTGCCAGTGCACTCACTGGATTCAATGCACTGCATCCCCAGTGGTGCCAGTGCACTCTGTGGACTCACTGCAGTGCATCCCCAGTGGTGCCAGTGCACTCTCTGGACTCACTGCAGTGCATCCCCAGTGGTGCCAGTGCACTCTCTGGACTCACTGCACTGCATCCCCAGTGGTGCCAGTACACTCTCTGGACTCACTGCAGTGCATCCCCAGTGGTGCCAGTGCACTCTCTGGACTCACTGCACTGCATCCCCAGTGCTGCCAGTGCACTCTCTTTAGTCACTGCACTGCATCCCCTGTGGTGCAAGAGCACTCTCTGGACTCACAGCAGTGCATCACCAGTGGTGCCAGTGCACTCTCTGGACTCAATGCACTGCATCCCCAGTGGTGCCAGTGCACTCTCTGGACTCACTGCACTGCATCCCTAGTGGTGCCAGGGCACTCTCTGCAGACACTGCAGTGCATCCCCAACGGTGACAGTGCACTCTCTGGACTCACTGCACTGCATCCCCAGTGGTGCCAGTGCACTCTCTGGACTCACTGCACTGCATCCCCAGTGCTGCCAGTGCACTCTCTGGACTCACTGCACTGCATCCCCAGTAGTGCTAGTGCACTCTGTGGACTCACTGCAGTGCATCCCCTGTGGTGCCAGTGCACTCTCTGGACTCACTGCAGTGCATCCCCAGTGGTGCCAGTGCACTCTCTGGACTCACTGCAGTGCATCCCCAGTGGTGCCAGTGCACTCTCTGGACTCACTGCAGTGCATCCCCAGTGGAGCCAGTGCACTCTCTGGACTCACTGCAGTGCATCCGCAGTGGTGCCATTGCACTCTCTGGACTCACTGCACTGCATCCCCAGTGGTGCCAGTGCACTCTCTGGACTCACTGCACTGCATCCCCAGTGCTGCCAGTGCACTCTCTTGAGTCACTGCACTGCATCCCCTGTGGTGCAAGAGCACTCTCTGGACTCACAGCAGTGCATCACCAGTGGTGCCAGTGCACTCTCTGGACTCACTGCACTGCATCCCCAGTGGTGCCAGTGCACTCTCTGGACTCACTGCACTGCATCCCCAGTGGTGCTAGTGCACTGTGTGGACTCACTGTACTGCATCCCCAGTGGTGCCAGTGCAATCTCTGGACTCACTGCAGTGCATCCCCAGTGGTGCCAGGGCACTCTCTGGACTCACTGCAGTGCATTCTCAGTGGTGCCAGTGCACTCTCTGGACTCACTGCACTGCATCCCCAGTGGTGACAGTGCACTCTCTGGACTCACTGCAGTGCATCCCCAGTGGTGCCAGTGCACTCTCTGGACTCACTGCACTGCTTCCCCAGTGGTGCCAGTGCACTCTTTCGAGTCACTGCAGTGCATCCCCAGTGGTGCCAGTGCACTCTCTGGACTCACTGGAGTGCATCACCTGTGGTGCCAGTGCACTCTCTGGACTCACTGCACTGCATCCCCAGTGCTGCCAGTGCACTCTCTGGACTCACTGCACTGCATCACCTGTGGTGCCAGTGCAGTCTCTGGACTCACTGCACCGCATCCGCAGTGGTGCCAGTGCACCCTCTAGAGTCACTGCACTGCATCCCCAGTTGTGCCAGTGCACTCTCTGGACTCACTGCAGCGCATCCCCAGTGGTGCCAGTGCGCTCTCTGGAGTGACTGCAGTGCATCCCCAGTGGTGCCAGTGCACTCTCTGGACTCGCGTCACTGCATCCCCCGTGGTGCCAGTGCACTCTCTGGACTCGCGTCACTGCATCCCCAGTGGTGCCAGTGCACTCTCTGGACTCACTGAAGTGCATCCCCAGTGGTGCTAGTGCACTCTGGACTCACTGCAGTGCATCCCCAGTGGTGCCAGTGCACTCCCTGGACTCACTGCAGTACATTCCCGGTGGTGCCAGTGCACTCTCTGGACTCACTGCAGTGCATCCCCAGTGGTGCTAGTGCACTCTGGACTCACTGCAGTGCATCCCCAGTGGTGCCAGTGCACTCTCTGGACTCACTGCACTGCATCCCCAGTGGTGCCAGTGCACTCTCTGGACTCACTGTACTGCATCCCCAGTGGTGCCAGTGCACTCTCTGGACTCACCGCACTGCACCCTGAGTGGTGCCAGTGCACTCTCTAGAGTCACTGCGCTGCATCCCCAGTGGTGCCAGTGCACTCTCTGGACTCACTGTACTGCATCCCCAGTGGTGCCAAAGCACTCTCTGGACTCCCGCCACCGCATCCCCAGTGGTTCCAGTGCACTCTCTGGACTCACTGCACTGCATCCCCTGTGGTGCCAGTGCACTCTCTGGACTCACTGCACCGCATCCCCAGTGGTGCCAGTGCACTCTCTGGAGTGACTGCAGTGCATCCCCAGTGGTGCCAGTGCACTCTCTGGACTCGCGTCAATGCATCCCCAGTGGAGCTAATGCACTCTGGACTCACTGCACTGCATCCCGAGTGGTGCCAGTGCACTCTCTGGACTCACTGCAGTGCATCCCCAGTGGTGCCAGTGCACTCTCTGGACTCACTGCAGTGCATCCCTAGTGGTGCCAGTGCACTCTCTGGACTCACTGCACTGCATCCCCTGTGCTGCCAGGGCTCTCTCTGAACTCACTGCACTGCATCCACAGTGGTGCCAGTGCACTCTCTGGACGCACTGCAGTGCATCACCAGTGGTGCCAGTGCACTCTCTGGTCTCACTGCACTGCATCCCTAGTGGTGCCAGGGCACTCTCTGCAGACACTGCAGTGCATCCCCAACGGTGACAGTGCACTCTCTGGACTCACTGCACTGCATCCCCAGTGGTGCCAGTGCACTCTCTGGACTCACTGCACTACTCCAGCCGCGGCAGTCGCTCCAGCCGCGGTAGCCCTCCAGCCTCGGCAGCCGCGGCAGCCGCGGCAGCCGCTCCAGCCGCGGCAGCCGCTCCGTCCGCGGCATACGCGGCAGACTCTCCAACCGCGGCAACCGCTCCAGCCGTGGCAGCCGCTCCACTCGGTAGCGGCTGGAGCGGCTGCCGCGGCTAGAGCGGCTGGAGCGGCTGCCGCGGCTGGAGCTCCTGCCGAGTTTGGAGCGGTTACCGCGGCTGGAGCGGCTGGAGCGGCAGCCGCGGCTGGAGCGGCTGCCGCGGCTGGAGGGGCTAACGCGGCTGGAGAGGCTGACGCGGTTGAAGCGTCTAGAGCGTCTGCCGCGGCTGGAGGGGCTACCGCGGCTGGAGCGGTTGACGCGGCTGGAGCGGAAACCGAGGCTGGAGCGCCACTCTCTGGACTCACTGCACTGCATCCCCAGTGGCGCTAGTGCACTCTCTGGACTCACTGCAGTGCATCCCCAGTGGTGCCAGTGCACTCTCTGGACACACTGAAGTGCATTTTCAGTGGTGCCAGTGCACTCTCTGTACTCACTGCACTGCATCCCCAGTGCTGCCAGTGCACTCTCTGGACTCACTGCACTGCATCCCCAGTGGTGCCAGTGCACTCTCTGGACTCACTGCACTGCATCCCCAGTCCTGCCAGTGCACTCTCTGGACTCACTGAAGTGCATTCTCAGTGGAGCCAGTGCACTCTCTGGACTCACTGCACTGCATCCCCAGTGGTGCCAGTGCACTCTCTGGACTCACTGCAGTTCATCCCAAGTGGTGCCAATGCACTCTCTGGACTCACTGCAGTGCATCCCCAGTGGTGCCAGTGCAGTCTCTGTACTCACTGAAGTGCATCTCCAGTGGTGCCAGTGAACTCTCTGGACTCACTGCAGTGCATCCCAGTGGTGCCAGTGCACTCTCTGGACACTCTGCACTGCATCCCCACTGGTGCCAGTGCACTCTCTGGACTCACTGCACTGCATCCCCAGTGGTGCCAGTGCACTCTCTGGACTCACTGCACTGCATCTCCAATGGTGCCAGTGCACTCTCTGGACTCACTGCTGTGCATCCCCAGTGGTGCCAGTACACTCACTGGACTGACTGAAGTGCATTCCCAGTGGTGACAGTGAAGTCTTTGGACTCACTGCACTCCATCCCCACTGGTGCCTTTGCACTCCCTGGACTCACTGCACTGCTCCAGCCGCGGCAGCCGCTCCAGCCGCGGTAGCCTTCCAGCTGTGGCAGCCGCTCCACTCGGTAGCGGCTGGAGCGGCTGCCGCGGCTGGAGCGGCTGGAGCGGCTGCCGCGGCTGGAGCGGCTGCCGCGGATGGAGAGGCTGGCGCGGCTGGAGGGGCTGGAGCGGCTGCCGCGGCTGGAGCGGCTGGAGCGGCTGCCGCGGCTGGAGCGTCTGCCGCGGCTGGAGGGGCTACCGCGGGGTTGACTCGGCTGGAGCGGATGCCGAGGCTGGAACGGCACTCTCTGGACTCACTGAAATGCATTCTCAGTGGTGCCAGTGCACTCTCTGGACTCACTGCTCTGCATCCCCAGTGGTGCTAGTGCACTCTGGACTCACTGCAGTGCATCCCCAGTGGTGCCATTGCACTCTCTGGACTCACTGCACCGCATTCCCACTGGTGCCAGTGCGCTCTCTGGACTCACTGCACTGCATCCCCAGTGGTGCCAGTGCGCTCTCTGGACTCACTGCAGGGCATCCCCAGTGGTGCCAGTGCACTCTCTGGACTCACTGCACTGCATCCCCAGTCCTGCCAGTGCACTCTCTTGACTCACTGCGCTGCATCCCCATTGGTGCCAGTGCACTCTCTGGACTCACTGAAGTGCAATCTCAGTGGAGCCAGTGCACTCTCTGGACTCACTGCAGTGCATCCCCAGTGGTGCCAGTACACTCACTGGACTGACTGAAGTGCATCCCCAGTGGTGTCAGTGCACTCACTGGAGTCACTGCACTGCATCCCCAGTGGTGCAAGTGCACTCCCTGGACTCACTGCACTGCATTCCCAGTGGTGACAGTGAAGTCTTTGGACTCACTGCACTCCATCCCCACTGGTGCCTTTGCACTCCCTGGACTCACTGCACTGCTCCAGCCGCGGCTGCCGCTCCAGCCGCGGTAGCCCTCCAGCCGTGGCAGCCGCTCCACTCGGTAGCGGCTGGAGCGGCTGCCGCGGTTGGAGCGGCTGGAGCGGCTGCCGCGGCTGGAGCGGCTGCCGCGGATGGAGAGGCTGGCGAGGCTGGAGGGGCTGGAGCGGCTGCCGCGGCTGGAGCGGCTGGAGCGGCTGCCGCGGCTGGAGCGTCTGCCGCGGCTGGAGGGCCTACCGCGGGGTTGACTCGGCTGGAGCGGATACCGAGGCTGGAACGGCACTCTCTGGACTCACTGAAATGCATTCTCAGTGGTGCCAGTGCACTCTCTGGACTCACTGCTCTGCATCCCCAGTGGTGCTAGTGCACTCTGGACTCACTGCAGTGCATCCCCAGTGGTGCCATTGCACTCTCTGGACTCACTGCACCGCATTCCCACTGGTGTCAGTGCACTCTGTGGACTCACTGCACTGCATCCCCAGTGGTGTCAGTGCACTCTCTGGACTGACTGCAGTGCAACCCCAGTGGTGCCAAAGCACTCTCTGGACTCCCGGCACCGCATCCCCAGTGGTGCCAGTGCACTCTCTGGACTCGCGGCACTGCATCCCCAGTGGTGCCAGTGCACTCTCTGGACTCACAGCACTGCATGCCCAGTGGTGCCAGTGCACTCTCTGGACTCACTGCATTGCATCCTCAGTGGTGCCAGTGCACTCTCTGGACTCACTGCACTGCATCCCCAGTCCTGCCAGTGCACTCTCTGGACTCACTGCACTGCATCCCCAATGGTGCCAGTGCACTCTCTTTACTCACTGCACTGCATACCCAAGGTGCCAGTGCACTCTCTGGACTCACTGCACTGCTCCAGCCGCGGCAGCCTCTCCAGGCGCACCAGCCGCGGCATCCGCTCCAGCCTCGGCATCCGCTCCAGCCGCGTTAACCGCTCCAGCCGCGGTAGCTCCTCCAGCCGCGCCAGCCGCTCCAGCCGCGTCAGCCGCTCCAGCCGCTCCAGCCGCGGCATCCGCTCCAGCCGCTCCAGGCGCGGCAGCCGCTCCAACCGCGGCAGCCGCTCCAGCCGCGGCAGCCGCTCCAGCCGCTCCAGCCGCGGCAGCCGCTCCAGCCGCTACCGAGTGGAGCGGCTGCCACGGCTGGAGGGCTACCGCGGCTGGAGCGGCTGCCGCGGCTGGAGCAGTGCAGTGAGTCCAGGGAGTGCAAAGGCACCAGTGGGGATGGAGTGCAGTGAGTCCAAAGACTTCACTGTCACCACTGGGGATGCAGTGCAGTGAGTCCAGAGAGTGCACTGGCACCACTGGGGATGCCCTGCAGTGAGTCCAGAGAGTGCACTGGCACCACTGGGGATGCACTACAGTGAGTCCAGGGATAGCACTGGCACCACTGGGGATGCAGTGCAGTGAGTCCAGAGAGTGCACTGGCACCACTGGGGATGCCCTGCAGTGAGCCCAGAGAGTGCACTGGCACCACTGGGGATGCACTGCAGTGAGTCCAGAGAGTGCACTGGCACCACTGGGGATGCAGTGCAGTGAGTCCAGAGAGTGCACAGGCTCCACTGAGAATGCACTTCAGTGAGTCCAGAGAGTGCACTGTCACCACTGGGGATGCAGTGCAGTGAGTCCAGAGAGTGCACTGGCAGCACTGGGGATGCAGTGCAGTGAGTCCAGAGAGTGCACTGGCACCACAGGTGATGCACTCCAGTGAGTCCAGAGAGTGCACTTGCACCACTGGGGATGCACTGCAGTGAGTCCAGAGAGCGCACTGGCACCACTGGGGATGCACTGCAGTGAGTCCACAGAGTGCAATGGCACCACTGGGGATGCAGTGCAGTGAGTCCAGGGATAGCACTGGCACCACTGGGGATGCAGTGCAGTGAGTCCAGGGATAGCACTGGCACCACTGGGGATGCAGTGCAGTGAGTCCAGAGAGTGCACTGGCACCACTGGGGATGCCCTGCAGTGAGCCCAGAGAGTGCACTGGCACCACTGGGGATGCACTGCAGTGAGTCCAGAGAGTGCACTGGCACCACTGGGGATGCAGTGCAGTGAGTCCAGAGAGTGCACAGGCTCCACTGAGAATGCACTTCAGTGAGTCCAGAGAGTGCACTGTCACCACTGGGGATGCAGTGCAGTGAGTCCAGAGAGTGCACTGGCAGCACTGGGGATGCAGTGCAGTGAGTCCAGAGAGTGCACTGGCACCACAGGTGATGCACTCCAGTGAGTCCAGAGAGTGCACTTGCACCACTGGGGATGCACTGCAGTGAGTCCAGAGAGCGCACTGGCACCACTGGGGATGCACTGCAGTGAGTCCACAGAGTGCAATGGCACCACTGGGGATGCAGTGCAGTGAGTCCAGAGAGTGCACTGGCACCACTGGGGATGCACTGCAGTGAGTCCAGAGAGTGCACTGGCACCAATGGAGCTTCAGTGCAGTGAGTCCAGAGAGTGCACTGGCACCACTGGGGATGCAGTGCAGTGAGTCCAGAGAGTGCACTGGCACCACTGAAAATGCACTTCAGTGTGTCCAGAGAGTGCACTGGCACCACTGGGGATGCACTGCAGTGAGTCCAGAGAGTGCACTAGCGCCACTGGGGATGCAGTGCAGTGAGTCCAGAGAGTGCACTGGCACCACTGGGGATGCACTGCAGTGAGTCCAGTGAGTGCACTGGCACCACTGGTGATGCAGTGCAATGAGTCCAGAGAGTGCACTGGCACCACAGGTGATGCAGTGCAGTGAGTCCAGAGAGTGGCGCTCCAGCCTCGTTTTCCGCTCCAGCCGCGTCAACCGCTCCAGCCGCGGTAGCCCCTCCAGCCGCGGCAGACGCTCTAGACGCTCCAACCGCGTCAGCCTCTCCAGCCGCGTTAGCCCCTCCAGCCGCGGCAGCCGCTCCAGCCGCGGCAGCCGCCCCAGCCGCGGTAACCGCTCCAAACGCGGCAGGAGCTCCAGCCGGGGCAGCCGCTCCTGCCGCTCTAGCCGCGGCAGCCGCTCCAGCCGCTACCGAGTGGAGCGGCTGCCACGGCTGGAGCGGTTGCCGCGGTTGGAGCGCCTGCCGTGTTTGGAGCGGCTGCCGCGGCTGCCGAGGCTGGAGGGCTACCGCGGCTGGAGCGACTGCCGCGGCTGGAGTAGTGCAGTGAGTCCAGAGAGTGCACTGGCACCACTGGGGATGCACTTCAGTGTGTCCAGAGAGTGCACTGGCACCACTGGGGATGCACTGCAGTGAGCCCAGAGAGTGCACTGGCACCACTGGGGATGCGGTACCGGGAGTCCAGAGAGTGCACTGGCACCACTGGGGATGCACTGCAGTGAGTCCAGAGAGTGCACTGGCACCACTGGGGATGCACTGCAGTGAGTCCAGAGAGTGCACTGGCACCATTGGAGATGCAGTGCAGTGAGTCCAGAGAGTGCACTGGCACCACTGGGGATGCAGTGCAGTGAGTCCAGAGAGTGCACTGGCACCACTGGGGATGCAGTGCAGTGAGTCCAGAGAGTGCACTGGCACCACTGGGGATGCACTGCAGTGAGTCCAGAGAGTTCACTGGCACCACTGGAGATGCACTTCAGTGAGTGCAGAGACTGCACTGGCACCACTGGGGATGCAGTGCAGTGAGTCCAGAGAGTGTACTGGCACCACTGGGGATGCACTGCAGTGAGTCCAGAGAGTGCATTGGCACCACTTGGGATGCACTGCAGTGAGTCCAGAGAGTGCACTGGCACCACTGGGGATGCAGTGCAGTGAGTCCAGAGAGTGTACTGGCACCACTGGGGATGCACTGCAGTGAGTCCAGAGAGTGCATTGGCACCACTTGGGATGCACTGCAGTGAGTCCAGAGAGTGCACTTGCACCACTGGGGATGCAGTGCAGTGAGTCCAGAGAGTGCACTGACACCACTGGGGATGCAGTGCAGTGAGTCCAGAGAGTGCACTGGCACCATTGGAGATGCAGTGCAGTGAGTCCAGAGAGTGCACTGGCACCACTGGGGATGCAGTGCAGTGAGTCCAGAGAGTGCACTGGCACCACTGGGGATGCAGTGCAGTGAGTCCAGAGAGTGCACTGGCACCACTGGGGATGCACTGCAGTGAGTCCAGAGAGTTCACTGGCACCACTGGAGATGCACTTCAGTGAGTGCAGAGACTGCACTGGCACCACTGGGGATGCAGTGCAGTGAGTCCAGAGAGTGTACTGGCACCATTGGGGATGCACTGCAGTGAGTCCAGAGAGTGCATTGGCACCACTTGGGATGCACTGCAGTGAGTCCAGAGAGTGCACTTGCACCACTGGGGATGCAGTGCAGTGAGTCCAGAGAGTGCACTGACACCACTGGGGATCCAGTGCAGTGAGTCCAGAGAGTGCACTGGCACCAATGGGGATGCACTGCAGTGAGTCCACAGAGTGCACTGGCACCACTGGGGATGCAGTGCAGTGAGTCCAGAGAGTGCACTGGCACCACTGGTGATGCAGTGCAGTGAGTCCAGAGAGTGCACTGGCACCATTGGAGATGCACAGCAGTGAGTCCAGAGAGTGCATTGGCACCACTGGGGATGCAGTGCAGTGAGTCCAGAGAGTGCACTGGCACCATTGGAGATGCAGTGCAGTGAGTCCAGAGAGTGCACTGGCACCAGTGGGGATGCAGTGCAGTGAGTCCAGAGAGTGCACTGGCACCACTGGGATGCACTGCAGTGAGTCCAGAGAGTTCACTGGCACCACTGGAGATGTACTTCAGTGAGTCCAGAGACTGCACTGGCACCAGTGGGGATGCAGTGCAGTGAGTCCAGAGAGTGCATTGGCACCACTTGGGATGCACTGCAGTGAGTCCAGAGAGTGCACTGGCACCACTGGGGATGCAGTGCAGTGAGTCCAGAGAGTGCGCTGGCACCACTGGGGATGCACTGCAGTGAGTCCAGAGAGTGCACTGGCACCAATGGGGATGCACTTCAGTGAGTCCACAGAGTGCACTGGCTCCACTGGGGATGCAGTGCAGTGAGTCCAGAGAGTGCACTGGCACCACTGGGGATGCAGTGCAGTGAGTCCAGAGAGTGCACTGGCACCACTGGGGATGCAGTGCAGTGAGTCCAGAGAGTGCACTGGCACCACTGGGGATGCAGTGCAGTGAGTCCAGAGAGTTCACTGGCACCACTGGGGATGCACTTCAGTGAGTGCAGAGACTGCACTGGCACCACTGGGGATGCAGTGCAGTGAGTCCACAGAGTGTACTGGCACCACTGGGGATGCACTGCAGTGAGTCCAGAGAGTGCATTGGCACCACTTGGGATGCACTGCAGTGAGTCCAGAGAGTGCTCTTGCACCACTGGGGATGCACTGCAGTGAGTCCAGAGAGTGCACTGGCACCACTGGGGATGCAGTGCAGTGAGTCCAGAGAGTGCACTGGCACCAATGGGGATGCACAGCAGTGAGTCCACAGAGTGCACTGGCACCACTGGGGATGCAGTACTGTGAGTCCAGAGAGTGCACTGACACCACTGGGGATGCACAGCAGTGAGTCCAGAGAGTGCATTGGCACCACTGGGGATGCAGTGCAGTGAGTCCAGAGAGTGCACTAGCACCACTGGGGATGCAGTGCAGTCAGTCCAGTGAGTGTACTGGCACCACTGGGGATGCACTGCAGTGAGTCCAGAGAGTGCACTGGCACCACTGAGAATGCACTTCAGTGAGTCCAGAGAGTGCACTGGCACCACTGGGGATGCACTGCAGTGAGTCCACAGAGTGCACTGGCACCACTGGGGATGCAGTGCAGTGAGTCCAGAGAGTTCACTGGCACCACTGGGGATGCACTTCAGTGAGTCCAGAGAGTGCACGGGCTCCACTGGGGATGCACTGCAGTGAGTCCACAGAGTGCACTGGCACCACTGGGGATGCAGTGCAGTGAGGCCAGAGAGTGCACTGGCTCCAATGGGGATGCAGTGCAGTTAGTCCAGAGAGTGCACTGGCACCACTGGGTATGCAGTGCAGTGAGTCCAGAGAGTGCACAGGCAAAACTGGGGACGCACTGCAGTGAGTCCAGAGAGTGCACTGGCACCACTGGGGATGCAGTGCAGTGAGTCCAGAGTGTGCACTGGCACCACTGGGAATGCAGTGCAGTGAGTCCAGAGATCGCACTGGCACCACAGGGGATGCACTTCAGTGAGTCCAGAGAGTGCACTGGCACCACTGGGGATGCACTGCAGTGAGTCCACAGAGTGCACTGGCACCACTGGGGATGCACTGCAGTGAGTCCAGAGAGTGCACTGGCACCACTGGGAATGCAGTGCAGTGAGTCCAGAGAGTGCACTGGCACCAGAGGGAATGCACTGCAGTGAGTCCAGGGAGTGCACTGGCACCACTGTGGATGCAGTGCAGTGAGTCCAGAGAGTGCAGTGGCACCACTGGGGATGCAGTGCAGTGAGTCCAGAGAGTGCACAGGCAGCACTGGGGATGCAGTGCAGTGAGTCCAGAGAGTGCTTTGGCACCACTGGGGTTACAGTGCAGTGAGTCCAGAGAGTGCACTGGCACCACTGGGGATGCAGTGCAGTGAGTCCAGAGAGTGCACTGGCACCTCTGGTGATGCACTGCAGTTACTCCAGAGAGTGCACTGGCACCACTGGGGATGCGGTGCGGCGAGTCCAGAGAGTGCACTGGCACCAATGGTGATGCACTGCAGTGAGTCCAGAGAGTGCACTGGCACCACTGAGAATGCCTTTCAGTGAGTCCAGAGAGTGCACTGGCACCACTGGGGATGCACTGCAGTGAGTCCACAGAGTGCACTAGCACCACTGGGGATGCAGTGCAGTGAGTCCAGAGAGCGTACTGGCACCACTGGGGATGCACTGCAGTGAGTCCAGAGAGTGCACTGGCACCACTGAGAATGCACTTCAGTGAGGCCAGAGAGCGCACTGGCACCACTGGGGATGCAGTGCAGTGAGTCCAGAGAGTGGACTGGCACCACTGAGAATGCACTTCAGTGAGTCCAAAGAGTGCACTGGCACCACTGGGGATGCACTGCAGTGAGTCCAGAGAGTGAACTAGCACCACTGGGAATGTAGTGCAGTGAGTCCAGTGAGTGCACTGGCACCAGTGGGGATGCACTGCAGTGAGTCCAGAGAGTGCACTGGCACCACTGGGGATGCATTGCAGTGAGTCCAGAGAGTGTACTGGCACCACTGGGGATGCACTGCAGTGAGTCCAGAGAGTGCATTGGCACCACTTGGGATGCACTGCAGTGAGTCCAGAGAGTGCACTGGCACCACTGGGGATGCAGTGCAGTGAGTCCAGAGAGTGCACTGACACCACTGGGGATCCAGTGCAGTGAGTCCAGAGAGTGCACTGGCACCAATGGGGATGCACTGCAGTGAGTCCACAGAGTGCACTGGCACCACTGGGGATGCAGTGCAGTGAGTCCAGAGAGTGCACTGGCACCACTGGTGATGCAGTGCAGTGAGTCCAGAGAGTGCACTGGCACCATTGGAGATGCACAGCAGTGAGTCCAGAGAGTGCATTGGCACCACTGGGGATGCAGTGCAGTGAGTCCAGAGAGTGCACTGGCACCATTGGAGATGCAGTGCAGTGAGTCCAGAGAGTGCACTGGCACCAGTGGGGATGCAGTGCAGTGAGTCCAGAGAGTGCACTGGCACCACTGGGATGCACTGCAGTGAGTCCAGAGAGTTCACTGGCACCACTGGAGATGTACTTCAGTGAGTCCAGAGACTGCACTGGCACCACTGGGGATGCAGTGCAGTGAGTCCAGAGAGTGCATTGGCACCACTTGGGATGCA
Organism: Anser brachyrhynchus; assembly: GCF_964034855.1. Taxonomy (NCBI): domain Eukaryota; kingdom Metazoa; phylum Chordata; class Aves; order Anseriformes; family Anatidae; genus Anser; species Anser brachyrhynchus. The sequence goes on from NW_027663717.1 coordinate 101,459, forward strand.
CTGCAGTGAGTCCAGAGAGTGCACTGGCACCACTGGGGATGCACTGCAGTGAGTCCAGAGAGTGCATTGGCACCACTTGGGATGCAGTGCAGTGAGTCCAGAGAGTGCACTGGCACCACTGGGGATGCAGTGCAGTGAGTCCAGAGAGTGCGCTGGCACCACTGGGAATGCACTGCAGTGAGTCCAGAGAGTGCACTGGCACCAATGGGGATGCACTTCAGTGAGTCCACAGAGTGCACTGGCTCCACTGGGGATGCAGTGCAGTGAGTCCAGAGAGTGCACTGGCACCACTGGGGATGCACTGCAGTGAGTCCAGAGAGTGCACTGGCACCACTGGGGATGCAGTGCAGTGAGTCCAGAGAGTGCACTGGCACCACTGGGGATGCACTGCAGTGAGTCCAGAGAGTTCACTGGCACCACTGGGGATGCACTTCAGTGAGTGCAGAGACTGCACTGGCACCACTGGGGATGCAGTGCAGTGAGTCCACAGAGTGTACTGGCACCACTGGGGATGCACTGCAGTGAGTCCAGAGAGTGCATTGGCACCACTTGGGATGCACTGCAGTGAGTCCAGAGAGTGCTCTTGCACCACTGGGGATGCACTGCAGTGAGTCCAGAGAGTGCACTGGCACCACTGGGGATGCAGTGCAGTGAGTCCAGAGAGTGCACTGGCACCAATGGGGATGCACAGCAGTGAGTCCACAGAGTGCACTGGCACCACTGGGGATGCAGTACTGTGAGTCCAGAGAGTGCACTGACACCACTGGGGATGCACAGCAGTGAGTCCAGAGAGTGCATTGGCACCACTGGGGATGCACTTCAGTGAGTCCAGAGAGTGCATTGGCACCACTGGGGATGCAGTGCAGTGAGTCCAGAGAGTGCACTGGCACCACTGGGGATGCAGTGCAGTGAGTCCAGAGAGTTCACTGGCACCACTGGGGATGCACTTCAGTGAGTCCAGAGAGTGCACGGGCTCCACTGGGGATGCACTGCAGTGAGTCCACAGAGTGCACTGGCACCACTGGGGATGCAGTGCAGTGAGGCCAGAGAGTGCACTGGCTCCAATGGGGATGCAGTGCAGTTAGTCCAGAGAGTGCACTGGCACCACTGGGTATGCAGTGCAGTGAGTCCAGAGAGTGCACAGGCAAAACTGGGGACGCACTGCAGTGAGTCCAGAGAGTGCACTGGCACCACTGGGGATGCAGTGCAGTGAGTCCAGAGTGTGCACTGGCACCACTGGGAATGCAGTGCAGTGAGTCCAGAGATCGCACTGGCACCACAGGGGATGCACTTCAGTGAGTCCAGAGAGTGCACTGGCACCACTGGGGATGCACTGCAGTGAGTCCACAGAGTGCACTGGCACCACTGGGGATGCAGTGCAGTGAGTCCAGAGAGTGCACTGGCACCACTGAGAATGCACTTCAGTGAGTCCAAAGAGTGCACTGGCACCAGAGGGAATGCACTGCAGTGAGTCCAGGGAGTGCACTGGCACCACTGTGGATGCAGTGCAGTGAGTCCAGAGAGTGCAGTGGCACCACTGGGGATGCAGTGCAGTGAGTCCAGAGAGTGCACAGGCACCACTGGGGATGCAGTGCAGTGAGTCCAGAGAGTGCTTTGGCACCACTGGGGTTACAGTGCAGTGAGTCCAGAGAGTGCACTGGCACCACTGGGGATGCAGTGCAGTGAGTCCAGAGAGTGCACTGGCACCTCTGGTGATGCACTGCAGTTACTCCAGAGAGTGCACTGGCACCACTGGGGATGCGGTGCGGCGAGTCCAGAGAGTGCACTGGCACCAATGGTGATGCACTGCAGTGAGTCCAGAGAGTGCACTGGCACCACTGAGAATGCCTTTCAGTGAGTCCAGAGAGTGCACTGGCACCACTGGGGATGCACTGCAGTGAGTCCACAGAGTGCACTAGCACCACTGGGGATGCAGTGCAGTGAGTCCAGAGAGCGTACTGGCACCACTGGGGATGCACTGCAGTGAGTCCAGAGAGTGCACTGGCACCACTGAGAATGCACTTCAGTGAGGCCAGAGAGCGCACTGGCACCACTGGGGATGCAGTGCAGTGAGTCCAGAGAGTGGACTGGCACCACTGAGAATGCACTTCAGTGAGTCCAAAGAGTGCACTGGCACCACTGGGGATGCACTGCAGTGAGTCCAGAGAGTGAACTAGCACCACTGGGAATGTAGTGCAGTGAGTCCAGTGAGTGCACTGGCACCAGTGGGGATGCACTGCAGTGAGTCCAGAGAGTGCACTGGCACCACTGGGGATGCATTGCAGTGAGTCCAGAGAGTGTACTGGCACCACTGGGGATGCACTGCAGTGAGTCCAGAGAGTGCATTGGCACCACTTGGGATGCACTGCAGTGAGTCCAGAGAGTGCACTTGCACCACTGGGGATGCAGTGCAGTGAGTCCAGAGAGTGCACTGACACCACTGGGGATCCAGTGCAGTGAGTCCAGAGAGTGCACTGGCACCTATGGGGATGCACTGCAGTGAGTCCACAGAGTGCACTGGCACCACTGGGGATGCAGTGCAGTGAGTCCAGAGAGTGCACTGGCTCCACTGGGGATGCAGTGCAGTGAGTCCAGAGAGTGCACTGGCACCACTGGGGATGCACTGCAGTGAGTCCAGAGAGTGCACTGGCACCAGTGGGGATGCAGTGCAGTGAGTCCAGAGAGTGCACTGGCACCACTGGGATGCACTGCAGTGAGTCCAGAGAGTTCACTGGCACCACTGGAGATGTACTTCAGTGAGTCCAGAGACTGCACTGGCACCACTGGGGATGCAGTGCAGTGAGTCCAGAGAGTGCATTGGCACCACTTGGGATGCACTGCAGTGAGTCCAGAGAGTGCACTGGCACCACTGGGGATGCACTGCAGTGAGTCCAGAGAGTGCATTGGCACCACTTGGGATGCACTGCAGTGAGTCCAGAGAGTGCACTGGCACCACTGGGGATGCAGTGCAGTGAGTCCAGAGAGTGCGCTGGCACCACTGGGGATGCACTGCAGTGAGTCCAGAGAGTGCACTGGCACCAATGGGGATGCACTTCAGTGAGTCCACAGAGTGCACTGGCTCCACTGGGGATGCAGTGCAGTGAGTCCAGAGAGTGCACTGGCACCACTGGGGATGCAGTGCAGTGAGTCCAGAGAGTGCACTGGCACCACTGGGGATGCAGTGCAGTGAGTCCAGAGAGTGCACTGGCACCACTGGGGATGCACTGCAGTGAGTCCAGAGAGTTCACTGGCACCACTGGGGATGCACTTCAGTGAGTGCAGAGACTGCACTGGCACCACTGGGGATGCAGTGCAGTGAGTCCACAGAGTGTACTGGCACCACTGGGGATGCACTGCAGTGAGTCCAGAGAGTGCATTGGCACAACTTGGGATGCACTGCAGTGAGTCCAGAGAGTGCTCTTGCACCACTGGGGATGCACTGCAGTGAGTCCAGAGAGTGCACTGGCACCACTGGGGATGCAGTGCAGTGAGTCCAGAGAGTGCACTGGCACCAATGGGGATGCACAGCAGTGAGTCCACAGAGTGCACTGGCACCACTGGGGATGCAGTACTGTGAGTCCAGAGAGTGCACTGACACCACTGGGGATGCACAGCAGTGAGTCCAGAGAGTGCATTGGCACCACTGGGGATGCAGTGCAGTGAGTCCAGAGAGTGCACTAGCACCACTGGGGATGCAGTGCAGTCAGTCCAGTGAGTGTACTGGCACCACTGGGGATGCACTGCAGTGAGTCCAGAGAGTGCACTGGCACCACTGAGAATGCACTTCAGTGAGTCCAGAGAGTGCACTGGCACCACTGGGGATGCACTGCAGTGAGTCCACAGAGTGCACTGGCACCACTGGGGATGCAGTGCAGTGAGTCCAGAGAGTGCACTGGCACCACTGGGGATGCACTTCAGTGAGTCCAGAGAGTGCACGGGCTCCACTGGGGATGCACTGCAGTGAGTCCAGAGAGTGCACTGGCACCACTGGGGATGCAGTGCAGTGAGTCCAGAGAGTGCACTGGCTCCAATGGGGATGCAGTGCAGTTAGTCCAGAGAGTGCACTGGCACCACTGGGTATGCACTGAAGTGAGTCCAGAGAGTGCACAGGCAAAACTGGGGACGCACTGCAGTGAGTCCAGAGAGTGCACTGGCACCACTGGGGATGCAGTGCAGTGAGTCCAGAGTGTGCACTGGCACCACTGGGAATGCAGTGCAGTGAGTCCAGAGATCGCACTGGCACCACAGGGGATGCACTTCAGTGAGTCCAGAGAGTGCACTGGCACCACTGGGGATGCACTGCAGTGAGTCCACAGAGTGCACTGGCACCACTGGGGATGCACTGCAGTGAGTCCAGAGAGTGCACTGGCACCACTGGGGATGCACTGCAGTGAGTCCAGAGAGTGCACTGGCACCAGAGGGAATGCACTGCAGTGAGTCCAGGGAGTGCACTGGCACCACTGGGGATGCAGTGCAGTGAGTGCAGGGAGTGCACTGGCACCACTGTGGATGCAGTGCAGTGAGTCCAGAGAGTGCAGTGGCACCACTGGGGATGCAGTGCAGTGAGTCCAGAGAGTGCACAGGCAGCACTGGGGATGCAGTGCAGTGAGTCCAGAGAGTGCTTTGGCACCACTGGGGTTACAGTGCAGTGAGTCCAGAGAGTGCACTGGCACCACTGGGGATGCAGTGCAGTCAGTCCAGTGAGTGTACTGGCACCACTGGGGATGCACTGCAGTGAGTCCAGAGAGTGCACTGGCACCACTGAGAATGCACTTCAGTGAGTCCAGAGAGTGCACTGGCACCAATGGTGATGCACTGCAGTGAGTCCAGAGAGTGCACTGGCACCACTGAGAATGCCTTGCAGTGAGTCCAGAGAGTGCACTGGCACCACTGGGGATGCACTTCAGTGAGTCCAGAGAGTGCACGGGCTCCACTGGGGATGCACTGCAGTGAGTCCAGAGAGCGTACTGGCACCACTGGGGATGCACTGCAGTGAGTCCAGAGAGTGCACTGGCACCACTGAGAATGCACTTCAGTGAGGCCAGAGAGCGCACTGGCACCACTGGGGATGCAGTGCAGTGAGTCCAGAGAGTGGACTGGCACCACTGAGAATGCACTTCAGTGAGTCCAAAGAGTGCACTGGCACCACTGGGGATGCAGTGCAGTGAGTCCAGAGAGTGAACTAGCACCACTGGGAATGTAGTGCAGTGAGTCCAGTGAGTGCACTGGCACCAGTGGGGATGCACTGCAGTGAGTCCAGAGAGTGCACTGGCACCACTGGGGATGCATTGCAGTGAGTCCAGAGAGTGCACTGGCACCACTGGAGATGCAGTACAGTGAGTCCAGTGAATGCACTGGCAACACTGGGGATGCACTGCAGTGAGTCCAGAGAGTGCACTGGCACCACTGGTGATGCAGTATAGTGAGTCCAGTGAGTGCACTGGCACCACTGGGGATGCAGTGCAGTGAGTCCAGAGAGTGCACTGGCACCACTGGGGATGCACTGCAGTGAGTCCAGAGAGTGCACTAGCACCACTGGGGATGCAGTGCAGTGAGTCAAGAGAGTGCACTGGCACCACTGGGGATGCAGTACAGTGAGTCCAGAGAGTGCATTGGCACCATTGGAGATGCAGTGCAGTGAGTCCAGAGAGTGCACTGGCACCACTGGGGATGCACAGCAGTGAGTCCAGAGAGTGCATTGGCACCACTGGGGATGCAGTGCAGTGAGTCCAGAGAGTGCACTGGCAGCACTGGGGATGCACTGCAGTGAGTCCACAGAGTGCACTGGTACCACTGGGGATGCAGTGCAGTGAGTCCAGAGAGTGCACTGGCACCACTGGGGATGCACTGCAGTGAGTCCAGAGAGTGCACTGGCACCACTGGGGATGCAGTGCAGTGAGTCCAGAGAGTGCACTGGCACCACTGGGGATGCAGTGCAGTGAGTCCAGAGAGTGCACTGGCAGCACTGGGGATGCAGTGCAGTGAGTCCAGAGAGTGCACTGGCACCACTGGGTATGCACTGCAGTAAGTCCAGAGAGCGCACTGGCACCACTGGGGATGCACTGCAGTGAGTCCAGAGAGTGCACTAGCACCACTGGGGATGCAGTGCAGTGAATCCAGTGAGTGCACTGGCACCACTGGGGATGCAGTGCAGTGAGTCAAGAGAGTGCACTGGCACCACTGGGGATGCAGTACAGTGAGTCCAGAGAGTGCATTGGCACCATTGGAGATGCAGTGCAGTGAGTCCAGAGAGTGCACTGGCACCACTGGGGATGCACAGCAGTGAGTCCAGAGAGTGCATTGGCACCACTGGGGATGCAGTGCAGTGAGTCCAGAGAGTGCACTGGCACCATTGGAGATGCAGTGCAGTGAGTCCAGAGAGTGCACTGGCACCACTGGGGATGCAGTGCAGTGAGTCCAGAGAGTGCACTGGCACCACTGGGGATGCAGTGCAGTGAGTCCAGAGAGTGCACTGGCACCACTGGGGATGCACTGCAGTGAGTCCAGAGAGTTCACTGGCACCACTGGAGATGCACTTCAGTGAGTGCAGAGACTGCACTGGCACCACTGGGGATGCAGTGCAGTGAGTCCAGTGAGTATACTGGCACCACTGGGGATGCACTGCAGTGAGTCCAGAGAGTGCATTGGCACCACTTGGGATGCACTGCAGTGAGTCCAGAGAGTGCACTTGCACCACTGGGGATGCAGTGCAGTGAGTCCAGAGAGTGCACTGGCACCACTGGGGATGCAGTGCAGTGAGTCCAGAGAGTGCACTGGCACCAATGGGGATGCACTTCAGTGAGTCCAGAGAGTGCACTGGCTCCACTGGGGATGCAGTGCAGTGAGTCCAGAGAGTGCACTGGCACCATTGGAGATGCAGTGCAGTGAGTCCAGAGAGTGCACTGGCACCACTGGGGATGCACTGCAGTGAGTCCAGAGAGTGCACTGGCACCACTGGGGATGCAGTGCAGTGAGTCCAGAGAGTGCACTGGCACCACTGGGGATGCACTGCAGTGAGTCCAGAGAGTTCACTGGCACCACTGGGGATGCACTTCAGTGAGTGCAGAGACTGCACTGGCACCACTGGGGATGCAGTGCAGTGAGTCCAGTGAGTGTACTGGCACCACTGGGGATGCACTGCAGTGAGTCCAGAGAGTGCATTGGCACCACTTGGGATGCACTGCAGTGAGTCCAGAGAGTGCACTTGCACCACTGGGGATGCAGTGCAGTGAGTCCAGAGAGTGCACTGGCACCACTGGGGATGCAGTGCAGTGAGTCCAGAGAGTGCACTGGCACCACTGGGGATGCACTGCAGTGAGTCCAGAGAGTGCACTGGCACCACTGATGATGCAGTACAGTGAGTCCAGTGAGTGCACTGGCACCACTGGGGATGTAGTGCAGTGACTCGAGAGAGTGCACTGGCACCACTGGGGATGCAGTGCAGTGACTCCAGAGAGTGCACTGGCACCACTTGGGATGCAGTGCAGTGAGTCCAGAGAGTGCACTGGCACCACTGGGGATGCAGTGCAGTGAGTCCAGAGAGTGCACTGGCACCACTGGGGATGCAGTGCAGTGAGTCCAGAGAGTGCACTGGCACCACTGGGGATGCACTGCAGTGAGTCCAGAGAGTGCACTGGCACCACTGATGATGCAGTACAGTGAGTCCAGTGAGTGCACTGGCACCACTGGGGATGTAGTGCAGTGACTCGAGAGAGTGCACTGGCACCACTGGGGATGCAGTGCAGTGACTCCAGAGAGTGCACTGGCACCACTTGGGATGCAGTGCAGTGAGTCCAGAGAGTGCACTGGCACCACTGGGGATGCAGTGCAGTGAGTCCAGAGAGTGCATTGGCACCACTGGGGATGCAGTGCAGTGAGTCCAGAGAGTGCACTGGCAGCACTGGGGATGCACTGCAGTGAGTCCACAGAGTGCACTGGTACCACTGGGGATGCAGTGCAGTGAGTCCAGAGAGTGCACTGGCACCACTGGGGATGCACTGCAGTGAGTCCAGAGAGTGCACTGGCACCACTGGGGATGCAGTGCAGTGAGTCCAGAGAGTGCACTGGCACCACTGGGGATGCAGTGCAGTGAGTCCAGAGAGTGCACTGGCAGCACTGGGGATGCAGTGCAGTGAGTCCAGAGAGTGCACTGGCACCACTGGGGATGCACTGCAGTGAGTCCAGAGAGCGCATTGGCACCACTGGGGATGCACTGCAGTGAGTCCACAGAGTGCACTGGCACCACTGAGAATGCACTTCAGTGAGTCCAGAGAGTGCACTGGTACCACTGGGGATGCACTGCAGTGAGTCCAGAGAGTGCACTAGCACCACTGGGGATGCAGTGCAGTGAATCCAGTGAGTGCACTGGCACCACTGGGGATGCAGTGCAGTGAGTCAAGAGAGTGCACTGGCACCACTGGGGATGCACAGCAGTGAGTCCAGAGAGTGCATTGGCACCACTGGGGATGCAGTGCAGTGAGTCCAGAGAGTGCACTGGCACCATTGGAGATGCAGTGCAGTGAGTCCAGAGAGTGCACTGGCACCAGTGGGGATGCAGTGCAGTGAGTCCAGAGAGTGCACTGGCACCACTGGGATGCACTGCAGTGAGTCCAGAGAGTTCACTGGCACCACTGGAGATGTACTTCAGTGAGTCCAGAGACTGCACTGGCACCACTGGGGATGCAGTGCAGTGAGTCCAGAGAGTGCATTGGCACCACTTGGGATGCACTGCAGTGAGTCCAGAGAGTGCACTGGCACCACTGGGGATGCACTGCAGTGAGTCCAGAGAGTGCATTGGCACCACTTGGGATGCACTGCAGTGAGTCCAGAGAGTGCACTGGCACCACTGGGGATGCAGTGCAGTGAGTCCAGAGAGTGCGCTGGCACCACTGGGGATGCAGTGCAGTGAGTCCAGAGAGTGCACTGGCACCAATGGGGATGCACTTCAGTGAGTCCACAGAGTGCACTGGCTCCACTGGGGATGCAGTGCAGTGAGTCCAGAGAGTGCACTGGCACCACTGGGGATGCAGTGCAGTGAGTCCAGAGAGTGCACTGGCACCACTGGGGATGCAGTGCAGTGAGTCCAGAGAGTGCACTGGCACCACTGGGGATGCACTGCAGTGAGTCCAGAGAGTTCACTGGCACCACTGGGGATGCACTTCAGTGAGTGCAGAGACTGCACTGGCACCACTGGGGATGCAGTGCAGTGAGTCCACAGAGTGTACTGGCACCACTGGGGATGCACTGCAGTGAGTCCAGAGAGTGCATTGGCACCACTTGGGATGCACTGCAGTGAGTCCAGAGAGTGCTCTTGCACCACTGGGGATGCACTGCAGTGAGTCCAGAGAGTGCACTGGCACCACTGGGGATGCAGTGCAGTGAGTCCAGAGAGTGCACTGGCACCAATGGGGATGCACAGCAGTGAGTCCACAGAGTGCACTGGCACCACTGGGGATGCAGTACTGTGAGTCCAGAGAGTGCACTGACACCACTGGGGATGCACAGCAGTGAGTCCAGAGAGTGCATTGGCACCACTGGGGATGCAGTGCAGTGAGTCCAGAGAGTGCACTAGCACCACTGGGGATGCAGTGCAGTCAGTCCAGTGAGTGTACTGGCACCACTGGGGATGCACTGCAGTGAGTCCAGAGAGTGCACTGGCACCACTGAGAATGCACTTCAGTGAGTCCAGAGAGTGCACTGGCACCACTGGGGATGCACTGCAGTGAGTCCACAGAGTGCACTGGCACCACTGGGGATGCAGTGCAGTGAGTCCAGAGAGTGCACTGGCACCACTGGGGATGCACTTCAGTGAGTCCAGAGAGTGCACGGGCTCCACTGGGGATGCACTGCAGTGAGTCCAGAGAGTGCACTGGCACCACTGGGGATGCAGTGCAGTGAGGCCAGAGAGTGCACTGGCTCCAATGGGGATGCAGTGCAGTTAGTCCAGAGAGTGCACTGGCACCACTGGGTATGCAGTGCAGTGAGTCCAGAGAGTGCACAGGCAAAACTGGGGACGCACTGCAGTGAGTCCAGAGAGTGCACTGGCACCAGTGGGGATGCAGTGCAGTGAGTCCAGAGTGTGCACTGGCACCACTGGGAATGCAGTGCAGTGAGTCCAGAGATCGCACTGGCACCACAGGGGATGCACTTCAGTGAGTCCAGAGAGTGCACTGGCACCACTGGGGATGCACTGCAGTGAGTCCAGAGAGTGCACTGGCACCACTGGGGATGCACTGCAGTGAGTCCAGAGAGTGCACTGGCACCACTGGGGATGCAGTGCAGTGAGTCCAGAGAGTGCACTGGCACCAGAGGGAATGCACTGCAGTGAGTCCAGGGAGTGCACTGGCACCACTGGGGATGCAGTGCAGTGAGTGCAGGGAGTGCACTGGCACCACTGTGGATGCAGTGCAGTGAGTCCAGAGAGTGCAGTGGCACCACTGGGGATGCAGTGCAGTGAGTCCAGAGAGTGCACAGGCAGCACTGGGGATGCAGTGCAGTGAGTCCAGAGAGTGCTTTGGCACCACTGGGGTTACAGTGCAGTGAGTCCAGAGAGTGCACTGGCACCACTGGGGATGCAGTGCAGTGAGTCCAGAGAGTGCACTGGCACCTCTGGTGATGCACTGCAGTTACTCCAGAGAGTACACTGGCACCACTGGGGATGCGGTGCGGCGAGTCCAGAGAGTGCACTGGCACCAATGGTGATGCACTGCAGTGAGTCCAGAGAGTGCACTGGCACCACTGAGAATGCCTTTCAGTGAGTCCAGAGAGTGCACTGGCACCACTGGGGATGCACTGCAGTGAGTCCACAGAGTGCACTAGCACCACTGGGGATGCAGTGCAGTGAGTCCAGAGAGCGTACTGGCACCACTGGGGATGCACTGCAGTGAGTCCAGAGAGTGCACTGGCACCACTGAGAATGCACTTCAGTGAGGCCAGAGAGCGCACTGGCACCACTGGGGATGCAGTGCAGTGAGTCCAGAGAGTGGACTGGCACCACTGAGAATGCACTTCAGTGAGTCCAAAGAGTGCACTGGCACCACTGGGGATGCAGTGCAGTGAGTCCAGAGAGTGAACTAGCACCACTGGGAATGTAGTGCAGTGAGTCCAGTGAGTGCACTGGCACCAGTGGGGATGCACTGCAGTGAGTCCAGAGAGTGCACTGGCACCACTGGGGATGCATTGCAGTGAGTCCAGAGAGTGCACTGGCACCACTGGAGATGCAGTACAGTGAGTCCAGTGAATGCACTGGCAACACTGGGGATGCACTGCAGTGAGTCCAGAGAGTGCACTGGCACCACTGGTGATGCAGTATAGTGAGTCCAGTGAGTGCACTGGCACCACTGGGGATGCAGTGCAGTGAGTCCAGAGAGTGCACTGGCACCACTGGGGATGCACTGCAGTGAGTCCAGAGAGTGCACTAGCACCACTGGGGATGCAGTGCAGTGAATCCAGTGAGTGCACTGGCACCACTGGGGATGCAGTGCAGTGAGTCAAGAGAGTGCACTGGCACCACTGGGGATGCAGTACAGTGAGTCCAGAGAGTGCATTGGCACCATTGGAGATGCAGTGCAGTGAGTCCAGAGAGTGCACTGGCACCACTGGGGATGCACAGCAGTGAGTCCAGAGAGTGCATTGGCACCACTGGGGATGCAGTGCAGTGAGTCCAGAGAGTGCACTGGCAGCACTGGGGATGCACTGCAGTGAGTCCACAGAGTGCACTGGTACCACTGGGGATGCAGTGCAGTGAGTCCAGAGAGTGCACTGGCACCACTGGGGATGCACTGCAGTGAGTCCAGAGAGTGCACTGGCACCACTGGGGATGCAGTGCAGTGAGTCCAGAGAGTGCACTGGCACCACTGGGGATGCAGTGCAGTGAGTCCAGAGAGTGCACTGGCAGCACTGGGGATGCAGTGCAGTGAGTCCAGAGAGTGCACTGGCACCACTGGGTATGCACTGCAGTAAGTCCAGAGAGCGCACTGGCACCACTGGGGATGCACTGCAGTGAGTCCACAGAGTGCACTGGCACCACTGAGAATGCACTTCAGTGAGTCCAGAGAGTGCACTGGTACCACTGGGGATGCACTGCAGTGAGTCCAGAGAGTGCACTAGCACCACTGGGGATGCAGTGCAGTGAATCCAGTGAGTGCACTGGCACCACTGGGGATGCAGTGCAGTGAGTCAAGAGAGTGCACTGGCACCACTGGGGATGCAGTACAGTGAGTCCAGAGAGTGCATTGGCACCACTGGGGATGCAGTGCAGTGAGTCCAGAGAGTGCACTGGCACCACTGGGGATGCAGTGCAGTGAGTCCAGAGAGTGCATTGGCACCACTGGGGATGCAGTGCAGTGAGTCCAGAGAGTGCACTGGCACCATTGGAGATGCAGTGCAGTGAGTCCAGAGAGTGCACTGGCACCACTGGGGATGCAGTGCAGTGAGTCCAGAGAGTGCACTGGCACCACTGGGGATGCAGTGCAGTGAGTCCAGAGAGTGCACTGGCACCACTGGGGATGCACTGCAGTGAGTCCAGAGAGTTCACTGGCACCACTGGAGATGCACTTCAGTGAGTGCAGAGACTGCACTGGCACCACTGGGGATGCAGTGCAGTGAGTCCAGTGAGTGTACTGGCACCACTGGGGATGCACTGCAGTGAGTCCAGAGAGTGCATTGGCACCACTTGGGATGCACTGCAGTGAGTCCAGAGAGTGCACTTGCACCACTGGGGATGCAGTGCAGTGAGTCCAGAGAGTGCACTGGCACCACTGGGGATGCAGTGCAGTGAGTCCAGAGAGTGCACTGGCACCAATGGGGATGCACTTCAGTGAGTCCAGAGAGTGCACTGGCTCCACTGGGGATGCAGTGCAGTGAGTCCAGAGAGTGCACTGGCACCATTGGAGATGCAGTGCAGTGAGTCCAGAGAGTGCACTGGCACCACTGGGGATGCAGTGCAGTGAGTCCAGAGAGTGCACTGGCACCACTGGGGATGCAGTGCAGTGAGTCCAGAGAGTGCACTGGCACCACTGGGGATGCACTGCAGTGAGTCCAGAGAGTTCACTGGCACCACTGGGGATGCACTTCAGTGAGTGCAGAGACTGCACTGGCACCACTGGGGATGCAGTGCAGTGAGTCCAGTGAGTGTACTGGCACCACTGGGGATGCACTGCAGTGAGTCCAGAGAGTGCATTGGCACCACTTGGGATGCACTGCAGTGAGTCCAGAGAGTGCACTTGCACCACTGGGGATGCAGTGCAGTGAGTCCAGAGAGTGCACTGGCACCACTGGGGATGCAGTGCAGTGAGTCCAGAGAGTGCACTGGCACCACTGGGGATGCACTGCAGTGAGTCCAGAGAGTGCACTGGCACCACTGATGATGCAGTACAGTGAGTCCAGTGAGTGCACTGGCACCACTGGGGATGTAGTGCAGTGACTCGAGAGAGTGCACTGGCACCACTGGGGATGCAGTGCAGTGACTCCAGAGAGTGCACTGGCACCACTTGGGATGCAGTGCAGTGAGTCCAGAGAGTGCACTGGCACCACTGGGGATGCAGTGCAGTGAGTCCAGAGAGTGCACTGGCACCACTGGGGATGCAGTGCAGTGAGTCCAGAGAGTGCACTGGCACCACTGGGGATGCACTGCAGTGAGTCCAGAGAGTGCACTGGCACCACTGATGATGCAGTACAGTGAGTCCAGTGAGTGCACTGGCACCACTGGGGATGTAGTGCAGTGACTCGAGAGAGTGCACTGGCACCACTGGGGATGCAGTGCAGTGACTCCAGAGAGTGCACTGGCACCACTTGGGATGCAGTGCAGTGAGTCCAGAGAGTGCACTGGCACCACTGGGGATGCAGTGCAGTGAGTCCAGAGAGTGCATTGGCACCACTGGGGATGCAGTGCAGTGAGTCCAGAGAGTGCACTGGCAGCACTGGGGATGCACTGCAGTGAGTCCACAGAGTGCACTGGTACCACTGGGGATGCAGTGCAGTGAGTCCAGAGAGTGCACTGGCACCACTGGGGATGCACTGCAGTGAGTCCAGAGAGTGCACTGGCACCACTGGGGATGCAGTGCAGTGAGTCCAGAGAGTGCACTGGCACCACTGGGGATGCAGTGCAGTGAGTCCAGAGAGTGCACTGGCAGCACTGGGGATGCAGTGCAGTGAGTCCAGAGAGTGCACTGGCACCACTGGGGATGCACTGCAGTGAGTCCAGAGAGCGCATTGGCACCACTGGGGATGCACTGCAGTGAGTCCACAGAGTGCACTGGCACCACTGAGAATGCACTTCAGTGAGTCCAGAGAGTGCACTGGTACCACTGGGGATGCACTGCAGTGAGTCCAGAGAGTGCACTAGCACCACTGGGGATGCAGTGCAGTGAATCCAGTGAGTGCACTGGCACCACTGGGGATGCAGTGCAGTGAGTCAAGAGAGTGCACTGGCACCACTGGGGATGCAGTACAGTGAGTCCAGAGAGTGCATTGGCACCATTGGAGATGCAGTGCAGTGAGTCCAGAGAGTGCACTGGCACCACTGGGGATGCACAGCAGTGAGTCCAGAGAGTGCATTGGCACCACTGGGGATGCAGTGCAGTGAGTCCAGAGAGTGCACTGGCACCATTGGAGATGCACTGCAGTGAGTCCAGAGAGTGCACTGGCACCACTGGGGATGCAGTGCAGTGAGTCCAGAGAGTGCACTGGCACCACTGGGGATGCAGTGCAGTGAGTCCAGAGAGTGCACTGGCACCACTGGGGATGCACTGCAGTGAGTCCAGAGAGTTCACTGGCACCACTGGAGATGCACTTCAGTGAGTGCAGAGACTGCACTGGCACCACTGGGGATGCAGTGCAGTGAGTCCAGTGAGTGTACTGGCACCACTGGGGATGCACTGCAGTGAGTCCAGAGAGTGCATTGGCACCACTTGGGATGCACTGCACTGAGTCCAGAGAGTGCACTTGCACCACTGGGGATGCAGTGCAGTGAGTCCAGAGAGTGCACTGGCACCACTGGGGATGCAGTGCAGTGAGTCCAGAGAGTGCACTGGCACCAATGGGGATGCACTTCAGTGAGTCCAGAGAGTGCACTGGCTCCACTGGGGATGCAGTGCAGTGAGTCCAGAGAGTGCACTGGCACCATTGGAGATGCAGTGCAGTGAGTCCAGAAAGTGCACTGGCACCACTGGGGATGCAGTGCAGTGAGTCCAGAGAGTGCACTGGCACCACTGGGGATGCAGTGCAGTGAGTCCAGAGAGTGCACTGGCACCACTGGGGACGCACTGCAGTGAGTCCAGAGAGTTCACTGGCACCACTGGGGATGCACTTCAGTGAGTGCAGAGACTGCACTGGCACCACTGGGGATGCAGTGCAGTAAGTCCAGTGAGTGTACTGGCACCACTGGGGATGCACTGCAGTGAGTCCAGAGAGTGCATTGGCACCACTTGGGATGCACTGCAGTGAGTCCAGAGAGTGCACTTGCACCACTGGGGATGCAGTGCAGTGAGTCCAGAGAGTGCACTGGCACCACTGGGGATGCAGTGCAGTGAGTCCAGAGAGTGCACTGGCACCAATGGGGATGCACAGCAGTGAGACCACAGAGTGCACTGGCACCACTGGGGATGCAGTACAGTGAGTCCAGAGAGTGCACTGGCACCACTGGGGATGCACTGCAGTGAGTCCAGAGAGTGCTCTGGCACCACTGGCGATGCAGTGCAGTGAGTGCAGAGACTGCACTAGCACCACTGGGGATGCAGTGCAGTCAGTCCAGTGAGTGTACTGGCACCACTGGGGATGCACTGCAGTGAGTCCAGAGAGTGCACTGGCACCACTGAGAATGCACTTCAGTGAGTCCAGAGAGTGCACTGGCACCACTGGGGATGCACTGCAGTGAGTCCACAGAGTGCACTGGCACCACTGGGGATGCAGTGCAGTGAGTCCAGAGAGTGCACTGGCACCACTGGGGATGCACTTCAGTGAGTCCAGAGAGTGCACGGGCTCCACTGGGGATGCACTGCAGTGAGTCCACAGAGTGCACTGGCACCACTGGGGATGCAGTGCAGTGAGTCCAGAGAGTGCACTGGCTCCACTGGGGATGCAGTGCAGTGAGTCCAGCGAGTGCTCTGGCACCACTGGGTATGCAGTGCAGTGAGTCCAGAGTGTGCACTGGCACCACTGGGAATGCAGTGCAGTGAGTCCAGAGATCGCACTGGCACCACGGGGGATGCACTTCAGTGAGTCCAGAGAGTGAACTAGCACCACTGGGAATGTAGTGCAGTGAATCCAGTGAGTGCACTGGCACCAGTGGGGATGCACTGCAGTGAGTCCAGAGAGTGCACTGGCACCACTGGGGATGCACTGCAGTGAGTCCAGAGAGCGCACTGGCACCACTGGGGATGCACTGCAGTGAGTCCACAGAGTGCACTGGCACCACTGAGAATGCACTTCAGTGAGTCCAGAGAGTGCACTGGCACCACTGGGGATGCACTGCAGTGAGTCCAGAGAGTGAACTAGCACCACTGGGAATGCAGTGCAGTGAATCCAGTGAGTGCACTGGCACCACTGGGGATGCAGTGCAGTGAGTCAAGAGAGTGCACTGGCACCACTGGGGATGCACTGCAGTGAGCCCAGAGAGTGCACTGGCACCACTGGGGATGCGTTGCCGGGAGTCCAGAGAGTGCACTGGCACCACTGGGGATGCAGTGCAGTGAGTCCAGAGAGTGCACTGGCACCACTGGGGATGCAGTGCAGTGAGTCCAGAGAGTGCACTGGCACCACTGGGGATGCACTGCAGTGAGTCCAGAGAGTTCTCTGGCACCACTGGGGATGCAGTGCAGTGAGTCCAGAGAGTGCACTGGCACCACTGGGGATGCACTGCAGTGAGTCCAGAGAGTGCACTGGCACCACTGGTGATGCACTGCAGTTACTCCAGAGAGTGCACTGGCACCACTGGGGATGCAGTGCGGTGAGTCCAGAGAGTGCACTGGCACCACTGGGGATGCAGTGCAGTCAGTCCAGTGAGTGTACTGGCACCACTGGGGATGCACTGCAGTGAGTCCAGAGAGTGCACTGGCACCACTGAGAATGCACTTCAGTGAGTCCAGAGAGTGCACTGGCACCACTGGGGATGCACTGCAGTGAGTCCACAGAAGGCACTAGCACCACTGGGGATGCAGTGCAGTGACTCTAGAGAGTGCACTGGCACCACTGGGGATGCACTGCAGTGAGTCCAGAGATTGCACTGGCACCACTGGGGATGCAGTGCAGTGAGTCCAGAGAGTGCATTGGCACCACTGGGGATGCAGTGCAGTGAGTCCAGAGAGTGCACTGGCACCACTGGGGATGCACTGCAGTGAGTCCACAGAGTGCACTGGTACCACTGGGGATGCAGTGCAGTGAGTCCAGAGAGTGCACTGGCACCACTGGGGATGCACTGCAGTGAGTCCAGAGAGTGCACTGGCACCACTGGGGATGCAGTGCAGTGAGTCCAGAGAGTGCGCTGGCACCACTGGGGATGCAGTGCAGTGAGTCCAGAGAGTGCACTGGCACCACTGGGGATGCAGTGCAGTGAGTCCAGAGAGTGCACTGGCACCAAGGGGATGCACTTCAGTGAGTCCAGAGAGCGCACTGGCACCACTGGGGATGCAGTGCAGTGATTCCACAGACTGCACTGGCACCACTGAGAATGCACTTCAGTGAGTTCAGAGAGTGCACTGGTACCACTGGGGATGCAGTGCAGTGAGTCCAGAGAGTGCACTAGCACCACTGGGGATGCAGTGCAGTGAATCCAGTGAGTGCACTGGCACCACTGGGGATGCAGTGCAGTGAGTCAAGAGAGTGCACTGGCACCACTGGGGATGCACTGCAGTGAGCCCAGAGAGTGCACTGGCACCACTGGGGATGCGGTACCGGGAGTCCAGAGAGTGCACTGGCACCACTGGGGATGCACTGCAGTGAGTCCAGAGAGTGCAGTGGCACCACTGGGGATGCACTGCAGTGAGTCCAGAGAGTGCACTGGCACCACTGGGGATGCACTGCAGTGAGTCCAGAGAGTGCTCTGGCACCACTGGGGATGCAGTGCAGTGAGTCCAGAGAGTGCACTGGCACCACTGGGGATGCAGTGCAGTGAGTCCAGAGAGTGCACTGGCACCACTGGGGATGCAGTGCAGTGAGTCCAGAGAGTGCACTGGCAGCACTGGGGATGCAGTGCAGTGAGTCCAGAGAGTGCACTGGCACCACTGGGGATGCACTGCAGTGAGTCCAGAGAGCGCACTGGCACCACTGAGGATGCACTGCAGTGAGTCCACAGAGTGCACTGGCACCACTGAGAATGCACTTCAGTGAGTCCAGAGAGTGCACTGGTACCACTGAGGATGCACTGCAGTGAGTCCAGAGAGTGCACTAGCACCACTGGGGATGCAGTGCAGTGAATCCAGTGAGTGCACTGGCACCACTGGGGATGCAGTGCAGTGAGTCAAGAGAGTGCACTGGCACCACTGGGGATGCAGTACAGTGAGTCCAGAGAGTGCATTGGCACCATTGGAGATGCAGTGCAGTGAGTCCAGAGAGTGCACTGGCACCACTGGGGATGCACAGCAGTGAGTCCAGAGAGTGCATTGGCACCACTGGGGATGCAGTGCAGTGAGTCCAGAGAGTGCACTGGCACCATTGGAGATGCACTGCAGTGAGTCCAGAGAGTGCACTGGCACCACTGGGGATGCAGTGCAGTGAGTCCAGAGAGTGCACTGGCACCACTGGGGATGCAGTGCAGTGAGTCCAGAGAGTGCACTGGCACCACTGGGGATGCAGTGCAGTGAGTCCAGAGAGTTCACTGGCACCACTGGAGATGCACTTCAGTGAGTGCAGAGACTGCACTGGCAGCACTGGGGATGCAGTGCAGTGAGTCCAGAGAGTGTACTGGCACCACTGGGGATGCACTGCAGTGAGTCCAGAGAGTGCATTGGCACCACTTGGGATGCACTGCAGTGAGTCCAGAGAGTGCACTTGCACCACATGGGAAGCAGTGCAGTGAGTCCAGAGAGTGCACTGGCACCACTGGGGGTGCAGTGCAGTGAGTCCAGAGAGTGCACTGGCACCACTGGGGATGCACTTCAGTGAGTCCAGAGAGTGCACTGGCTCCACTGGGGATGCAGTGCAGTGAGTCCAGAGAGTGCACTGGCACCATTGGAGATGCAGTGCAGTGAGTCCAGAGAGTGCACTGGCACCACTGGGGATGCAGTGCAGTGAGTCCAGAGAGTGCACTGGCACCACTGGGGATGCAGTGCAGTGAGTCCAGAGAGTGCACTGGCACCACTGGGGACGCACAGCAGTGAGTCCAGAGAGTTCACTGGCACCACTGGGGATGCACTTCAGTGAGTGCAGAGACTGCACTGGCACCACTGGGGATGCAGTGCAGTAAGTCCAGTGAGTGTACTGGCACCACTGGGGATGCACTGCAGTGAGTCCAGAGAGTGCATTGGCACCACTTGGGATGCACTGCACTGAGTCCAGAGAGTGCACTTGCACCACTGGGGATGCAGTGCAGTGAGTCCAGAGAGTGCACTGGCACCACTGGGGATGCAGTGCAGTGAGTCCAGAGAGTGCACTGGCACCAATGGGGATGCACAGCAGTGAGTCCACAGAGTGCACTGGCACCACTGGGGATGCAGTACCGTGAGTCCAGAGAGTGCACTGGCACCACTGAGAATGCACTTCAGTGAGGCCAGAGAGCGCACTGGCACCACTGGGGATGCAGTGCAGTGAGTCCAGAGAGTGGACTGGCACCACTGAGAATGCACTTCAGTGAGTCCAAAGAGTGCACTGGCACCACTGGGGATTCACTGCAGTGAGTCCAGAGAGTGAACTAGCACCACTGGGAATGTAGTGCAGTGAATCCAGTGAGTGCACTGGCACCAGTGGGGATGCACTGCAGTGAGTCCAGAGAGTGCACTGGCACCACTGGGGATGCACTGCAGTGAGTCCAGAGAGTGCACTGGCACCACTGGGGATGCAGTGCAGTGAGTCCAGAGAGTGCACTGGCACCACTGGGGATGCAGTGCAGTGAGTCCAGAGAGTGCACTGGCAGCACTGGGGATGCAGTGCAGTGAGTCCAGAGAGTGCACTGGCACCACTGGGTATGCACTGCAGTGAGTCCAGAGAGCGCACTGGCACCACTGGGGATGTACTGCAGTGAGTCCACAGAGTGCACTGGCACCACTGAGAATGCACTTCAGTGAGTCCAGAGAGTGCACTGGCTCCACTGGGGATGCAGTGCAGTGAGTCCAGAGAGTGCTCTGGCACCACTGGGTATGCAGTGCAGTGAGTCCAGAGAGTGCACTGGCACCATTGGAGATGCACTGCAGTGAGTCCAGAGAGTGCACTGTCACCACTGGGGATGCAGTACAGTGAGTCCACAGAGTGCACTGGCACCACTGGGGATGCAGTGCAGTGAGTCCAGAGAGTGCACTGGCACCACCGGGGATGCAGTGCAGTGAGTCCAGAGAGTGCACTGGCACCACTGGGGATGCAGTGCAGTGAGTCCTGAGAGTGCACTGGCACCACTGGGGATGCAGTGCTGTGACGCCAGAGAGCGCACTGGCACCACTGGGGATGCAGTGCAGTGAGTCCAGAGAGTGCACTGGCACCACTGGGGATGCAGTGCAGTGAGCCCAGAGAGTGCACTGGCACCAGCGGGGATGCACTGCAGTGAGTCCAGTGAGTGCACTGGCACCACTGGTGATGCACTGCAGTGAGTCCAGAGAGTGCAGTGGCACCACTGGTGATGCAGTTTAGTGAGTCCAGAGAGTGCACTGGCACCACTGGGGATGCAGTGCAGTGAGTCCAGTGAGTGTACTGGCACCACTGGGGATGCACTGCAGTGAGTCCAGAGAGTGCACTGGCACCACTGAGAATGCACTTCAATGAGTCCAGAGAGTGCACTGGCACCACTGGGGATGCACTGCAGTGAGTCCAGAGAGTGCAGTGGCACCACTGGGGATGCACTGCAGTGAGTCCAGAGAGTGCTCTTGCACCACAGGGGATGCAGTGCAGTGACTCAAGAGAGTGCACTGGCACCACTGGGGATGCAGTGCAGTGAGTCCAGAGAGTGCACTGGCACCAGTGGGGATGCACTGCAGTGAGTCCAGAGAGTGCACTGGCACCACTGGGGATGCACTGCAGTGAGTTCAGAGAGTGCACTGTCACCACTGGGGATGCAGTACAGTGAGTCCACAGACTGCACTGGCACCACTGGGGATGCAGTGCAGTGAGTCCAGAGAGTGCACTGGCACCACTGGGGATGCAGTGCAGTGAATCCAGTGAGTGCACTGGCACCACTGGGGATGCAGTGCAGTGAGTCCAGAGAGTGCACTGGCACTACTGGGGATGCAGTGCAGTAAGTCCAGAGAGTGCACTGGCACCAGTGGGGATGCACTGCAGTGAGTCCAGAGAGTGCACTGTCACTACTGGGGATGCAGTGCAGTGAGTCCAGAGAGTGCACTGGCACCACTGAGGATGCAGTGCAGTGAGTCCTGAGAGTGCACTGGCACCACTGGGGATGCACTGCAGTGAGTCCAGAGATTGCACTGGCACCACTGGGGATGCAGTACAGTGAGTCCACACAGTGCACTAGCACCACTGGGGATGCAGTGCAGTGAGTCCAGAGAGTGCACTGGCACCACTGGTGATGCAGTGCAGTGAGTCCAGAGAGTGCACTGGCACCACTGGTGATGCACTGCTATGAGTCCAGAGAGTGCTCTTGCACCACAGGGGATGCAGTGCAGTGACTCAAGAGAGTGCACTGGCAGCACTGGGGATGCAGTGCAGTGAGTCCAGAGAGTGCACTGGCACCACTGGAGATGCAGTGCAGTGAGTCCAGAGAGTGCAATGGCACCACTTGGGATGCACTGCAGTGAGTCCAGAGAGTGCACTGGCTCCACTGGGGATGCACTGCAGTGAGTCCAGAGAGTGCACTGGCACCACTGGGGATGCACTTCAGTGAGTCCAGAGAGTGCACTGGCACCAGTGGGGATGCAGTGCAGTGAGTCCAGAGAGTGCACTGGCACCACTGGGGATGTGTCCAGTGAGTCCAGTGAGTGCACTGGCACCACTGGGGATGCAGTGCAGTGTGTCCAGAGAGTACACTGGCACCAGTGGGGATGCACTGCAGTGAGTCCAGAGAGTGCACTGGCACCACTGGGGATGCAGTGCAGTCAGTCCAGTGAGTGCACTGGCACCACTGGGGGTGCAGTACAGTGAGTCCAGAGAGTGCACTGGCACCACTGGGGATGCACTGCAGTGAGTCCAGACAGTGCACTGGCACCACTGGGGATGCCCTGCAGTGAGTCCAGAGAGTGCACTGGCACCACTGGGGATGCAGTGCAGTGAGTCCAGAGAGTGCACTGGCACCACTGGGGATGCACTGCAGTGAGTCCAGAGAGTGCACTGGCACCACTGGGTCTTCAGTGCAGTGAGTCAAGAGAGTGCACTGGCACCACTGGGGATGCACTGCAGTGAGTCCAGAGAGTGCACTGGCACCACTGGGGATGCACTGCAGTGAGTCCAGAGAGTGCACTGTCACCACTGGGAATGCAGTACAGTGAGTCCACAGAGTGCACTGGCACCAGTGGGTATGCAGTACAGTGAGTCCAGAGAGTGCACTGGCACCACTGGGCATGCAGTGCAGTGAGTCCAGAGAGTGCACTGGCACCACTGGGGATGCGGTGCTGGGAGTCCAGAGAGTGCTTTGGCACCAGTGGGGATGCAGTGCAGTTACTCCAGAGACTGCACTGGCACCACCGGGGATGCAGTGCAGTGAGTCCAGAGAGTGCACTGGCACCACTGGGGATGCAGTGCAGTGAGTCCAGAGATTTGCACTGGCACCACTGGGGATGCAGTGCTGTGACTCCAGAGAGCGCACTGGCACCACTGGTGATGCAGTGCAGTGAGTCCAGAGAGTGCACTGGCACCACTGGGGATGCACTGCAGTGAGCCCAGAGAGTGCACTGGCACCAGTGGGGATGCACTGCAGTGAGTCCAGTGAGTGCACTGGCACCACTGGGGAAGCAGTGCAGTGAGTCCAGAGAGTGCAGTGGCACCACTGGTGATGCAGTTTAGTGAGTCCAGAGAGTGCACTGGCACCACTGGGGATGCAGTGCAGTGAGTCCAGTGAGTGTACTGGCACCACCTGGGATGCACTGCAGTGAGTCCAGAGAGTGCACTGGCACCACTGAGAATGCACTTCAATGAGTCCAGAGAGTGCACTGGCACCACTGGGGATGCACTGCAGTGAGTCCAGAGAGTGCAGTGGCACCACTGGGGATGCACTGCAGTGAGTCCAGAGAGTGCTTTGGCACCAGTGGGGATGCACTGCAGTTACTCCAGAGACTACACTGGCACCACTGGGGATGCAGTGCAGTGAGTCCAGAGAGTGCACTGGCACCACTGGGGATGCACTGCAGTGAGTCCAGAGAGTGCACTGGCACCACTGGGGATGCACTGCAGTGAGTCCAGAGAGTGCACTGTCACCACTGGGGATGCAGTACAGTGAGTCCACAGAGTGCACTGGCACCACTGGGGATGCAGTGCAGTGAGTCCATAGAGTGCACTGGCACCACTGGGGATGCAGTGCAGTGAGTCCAGAGAGTGCACTGGCACCACTGGGGATGCAGTGCAGTAAGTCCAGAGAGTGCACTGGCACCACTGGGGATGCACTGCAGTGAGTCCAGAGAGTGCACTGTCACTACTGGGGATGCAGTGCAGTGAGTCCAGAGAGTGCACTGGCACCACTGGGGATGCACTGCAGTGAGTCCAGAGATTGCACTGGCACCACTGGGGATGCAGTACAGTGAGTCCACACAGTGCACTAGCACCACTGGGGATGCAGTGCAGTGAATCCAGTGAGTGCACTGGCACCACTGGGGATGCACTGCAGTGAGTCCAGAGAGTGCACTGGCACCACTGGGGATGCAGTGCAGTGAGTCCAGAGAGTGCACTGGCACCACTGGGGATGCAGTGCAGTGAGTCCAGAGATTGCACTGGCACCACTGGGGATGCAGTACAGTGAGTCCACACAGTGCACTAGCACCACTGGGGATGCAGTGCAGTGAGTCCAGAGAGTGCACTGGCACCACTGGTGATGCAGTGCAGTGAGTCCAGAGAGTGCACTGGCACCACTGGTGATGCACTGCTGTGAGTCCAGAGAGTGCTCTTGCACCACAGGGGATGCAGTGCAGTGACTCAAGAGAGTGCACTGGCAGCACTGGGGATGCAGTGCAGTGAGTCCAGAGAGTGCACTGGCACCACTGGAGATGCAGTACAGTGACTACAGAGAGTGCAATGGCACCACTGCGGATGCACTGCAGTGAGTCCAGAGAGTGCACTGGCTCCACTGGGGATGCACTGCAGTGAGTCCAGAGAGTGCACTGGCACCACTGGGGATGCACTGCAGTGAGTCCAGAGAGTGTACTGGCACCACTGGGGATGCACTGAAGTGAGTCCAGAGAGTGCACTGGCACCACTGAGAATGCACTTCAGTGAGTCCAGAGAGTGCACTGGCACCACTGGGGATGCACTGCAGTGAGTCCACAGAGTGCACTAGCACCACTGGGGATGCAGTGCAGTGAGTCCAGAGAGTGCGCTGGAACCACTGGGGATGCAGTGCAGTGAGTCCAGAGAGTGCACTGGCACCACTGGTGATGCAGTGCAGTGAGTCCAGAGAGTGCACTGGCACCACTGGGGATGCAGTGCAGTGAGTCCAGTGAGTGCACTGGCACCACTGGGGATGCAGTGCAGTGAGTCCAGAGAGTGCACTGGCACCACTGGGGAAGCAGTGCAGTGAGTCCAGAGAGTGCAGTGGCACCACTAGGGATGCAGTGCAGTGAGTCCAGAGAGTGCACTGGCAGCACTGGGGATGCAGTGCAGTGAGTCCAGAGAGTGCACTGGCACCACTGGGGATGCACTTCAGTGAGTCCAGAGAGTGCACTGGCACCACTGGGGATGCAGTGCTGTGACTCCAGAGAGTGCACTGGCACCACTGGGGATGCAGTGCAGTGAGTCCAGAGAGTGCACTGGCACCACTGGGGATGCGGTGCCGGGAGTCCAGAGAGTGCTTTGGCACCAGTGGGGATGCACTGCAGTTACTCCAGAGACTGCACTGGCACCACTGGGGATGCAGTGCAGTGAGTCCAGAGAGTGCACTGGCACCACTGGGGATGCACTGGAGTGAGTCCAGAGAGTGCACTGTCACCACTGGGGATGCAGTGCAGTGAGTCCACAGAGTGCACTGGCACCACTGGGGATGCAGTGCAGTGAGTCCAGAGAGTGCACTGGCACCACTGGGGATGCACTGCAGTGAATCCAGTGAGTGCACTGGCACCACTGGGAATGCAGAGAAGTGAGTGCAGAGAGTGCACTGGCACCACTGGGGATGCAGTGCAGTGAGTCCAGAGAGTGCACTGGCACCCCTGGGGATGCAGTGCAGTGAGTCCAGAGAGTGCACTGGCACCACCTGTGATGCAGTGCAGTGAGTCCAGAGAGTGCACTGGCACCAATGGGGCTGCAGTGCAGTGAGTCCAAAGAGTGCACTGGCACCACTGGGAATGCACTGCAGTGAGTCCAGAGAGTGCACTGGCACCACTGGTGATGCAGTACAGTGAGTCCAGAGAGTGCACTGGCACCACTGGTGATGCACTGCAGTGAGTCCAGAGAGTGCACTGGCACCACTGGGGATGCACTTCAGTGAGTCCAGAGATTGCACTGGCACCACTGGGGATGCAGTGCAGTGAGTCCAGAGAGTGCACTGGCACCACTGGGGATGCAGTGCATTGAGTCCAGAGAGTGCACTGGCACAACTGGGGATGCACTTCAGTGAGTCCAGAGAGTGCACTGACACCACTGGGGATGCAGTGCAGTGAGTCCAGAGAGTGCACTGGCAGCACTGGGGATGCACTGCAGTGAGTCCAGAGAGTACACTGGCACCAGTGGGGATGCAGTGCAGTGAGTCCAGAGAGTGCACTGGCACCACTGGGGATGCACTGCAGTGAGTCCAGAGAGTGCACTGGCACCACTGGGGATGTGTCCAGTGAGTCCAGTGAGTGCACTGGCACCACTGGGGATGCAGTGCAGTGAGTCCAGAGAGTACACTGGCACCAGTGGGGATGCAGTGCAGTGAGTCCAGAGAGTGCACTGGCACCACTGGGGATGCAGTGCAGTCAGTCCAGTGAGTGCACTGGCACCACTGGGGGTGCAGTACAGTGAGTCCAGAGAGTGCACTGGCACCACTGGGGATGCAGTGCAGTGAGTCCACAGAGTGCACTAGCACCACTGGGGATGCAGTGCAGTGAGTCCAGAGAGTGCGCTGGAACCACTGGGGATGCAGTGCAGTGAGTCCAGAGAGTGCACTGGCACCACTGGGGATGCAGTGCAGTGAGTCCAGAGAGTGCACTGGCACCAGTGGGGATGCACTGCAGTGAGTCCAGTGAGTGCACTGGCACCACTGGGGATGCAGTGCAGTGAGTCCAGAGAGTGCACTGGCACCACTGGGGAAGCAGTGCAGTGAGTCCAGAGAGTGCAGTGGCACCACTAGGGATGCAGTGCAGTGAGTCCAGAGAGTGCACTGGCACCACTGGGGATGCAGTGCAGTGAGTCCAGAGAGTGCACTGGCACCACTGGGGATGCACTTCAGTGAGTCCAGAGAGTGCACTGTCACCACTGGGGATGCAGTGCAGTGAGTCCACAGAGTGCACTGGCACCACTGGGGATGCAGTGCAGTGAGTCCAGAGAGTGCACTGGCACCACTGGGGATGCACTGCAGTGAATCCAGTGAGTGCACTGGCACCACTGGGAATGCAGAGAAGTGAGTGCAGAGAGTGCACTGGCACCACTGGGGATGCAGTGCAGTGAGTCCAGAGAGTGCACTGGCACCCCTGGGGATGCAGTGCAGTGAGTCCAGAGAGTGCACTGGCACCACCTGTGATGCAGTGCAGTGAGTCCAGAGAGTGCACTGGCACCAATGGGGCTGCAGTGCAGTGAGTCCAAAGAGTGCACTGGCACCACTGGGAATGCACTGCAGTGAGTCCAGAGAGTGCACTGGCACCACTGGTGATGCAGTACAGTGAGTCCAGAGAGTGCACTGGCACCACTGGTGATGCACTGCAGTGAGTCCAGAGAGTGCACTGGCACCACTGGGGATGCACTTCAGTGAGTCCAGAGATTGCACTGGCACCACTGGGGATGCAGTGCAGTGAGTCCAGAGAGTGCACTGGCACCACTGGGGATGCAGTGCATTGAGTCCAGAGAGTGCACTGGCACAACTGGGGATGCACTTCAGTGAGTCCAGAGAGTGCACTGACACCACTGGGGATGCAGTGCAGTGAGTCCAGAGAGTGCACTGGCAGCACTGGGGATGCACTGCAGTGAGTCCAGAGAGTACACTGGCACCAGTGGGGATGCAGTGCAGTGAGTCCAGAGAGTGCAGTGGCACCACTGGGGATGCACTGCAGTGAGTCCAGAGAGTGCACTGGCACCACTGGGGATGTGTCCAGTGGGTCCAGTGAGTGCACTGGCACCACTGGGGATGCAGTGCAGTGAGTCCAGAGAGTACACTGGCACCAGTGGGGATGCAGTGCAGTGAGTCCAGAGAGTGCACTGGCACCACTGGGGATGCAGTGCAGTCAGTCCAGTGAGTGCACTGGCACCACTGGGGGTGCAGTACAGTGAGTCCAGAGAGTGCACTGGCACCACTGGGGATGCAGTGCAGTGAGTCCACAGAGTGCACTAGCACCACTGGGGATGCAGTGCAGTGAGTCCAGAGAGTGCGCTGGAACCACTGGGGATGCAGTGCAGTGAGTCCAGAGAGTGCACTGGCACCACTGGGGATGCAGTGCAGTGAGTCCAGAGAGTGCACTGGCACCAGTGGGGATGCACTGCAGTGAGTCCAGTGAGTGCACTGGCACCACTGGGGATGCAGTGCAGTGAGTCCAGAGAGTGCACTGGAACCACTGGGGAAGCAGTGCAGTGAGTCCAGAGAGTGCAGTGGCACCACTAGGGATGCAGTGCAGTGAGTCCAGAGAGTGCACTGGCAGCCCTGGGGATGCAGTGCAGTGAGTCCAGAGAGTGCACTGGCACCACTGGGGATGCACTTCAGTGAGTCCAGAGAGTGCACTGGCACCACTGGGGATGCAGTGCAGTGAGTCCAGAGAGTGCACTGGCACCACTGAGAATGCACTTCAGAGAGTCCAGTGAGTGCACTGGCACCACTGGGGATGCAGTGCAGTGAGTCCAGAGATTGCACTGGCACCACTGGGGATGCAGTGCTGTGACTCCAGAGAGCGCACAGGCACCACTGGGGATGCAGTGCAGTGAGTCCAGAGAGTGCACTGGCACCACTCGGGATGCACTGCAGTGAGTCCAGAGAGTGCACTGGCACCAGTGGGGATGCACTGCAGTGAGTCCAGTGAGTGCACTGGCACCACTGGGGAAGCAGTGCAGTGAGTCCAGAGAGTGCAGAGGCACCACTGGTGATGCAGTTTAGTGAGTCCAGAGAGTGCACTGGCACCACTGGGGATGCAGTGCAGTGAATCCAGTGAGTGCACTGGCACCACTGGGGAACAGTGCAGTGAGTCCAGAGAGTGCACTGGCACCACTGGGGATGCAGTCCAGTGAGTCCAGAGAGTGCACTGGCACCACTGGGGATGCATTGCAGTGAGTCCAGAGAGTGCACTGGCACCACTGGGGATGCAGTGCAGTGAGTCCAGAGAGTGCGCTGGAACCACTGGGGATGCAGTGCAGTGAGTCCAGAGAGTGCACTGGCACCACTGGGGATGCAGTGCAGTGAGTCCAGAGAGTGCACTGGCACCAGTGGGGATGCACTGCAGTGAGTCCAGTGAGTGCACTGGCACCACTGGGGATGCAGTGCAGTGAGTCCAGAGAGTGCACTGGCACCACTGGGGAAGCAGTGCAGTGAGTCCAGAGAGTGCAGTGGCACCACTAGGGATGCAGTGCAGTGAGTCCAGAGAGTGCACTGGCAGCACTGGGGATGCACTGCAGTGAGTCCAGAGAGTGCACTGGCACCACTGGGGATGCACTTCAGTGAGTCCAGAGAGTGCACTGGCACCACTGGGGATGCAGTGCAGTGAGTCCAGAGAGTGCACTGGCACCACTGAGAATGCACTTCAGTGAGTCCTGAGAGTGCACTGGCACCACTGGGGATGCAGTGCAGTGAGTCCAGAGATTGCACTGGCACCACTGGGGATGCAGTGCTGTGACTCCAGAGAGCGCACAGGCACCACTGGGGATGCAGTGCAGTGAGTCCAGAGAGTGCACTGGCACCACTCGGGATGCACTGCAGTGAGTCCAGAGAGTGCACTGGCACCAGTGGGGATGCACTGCAGTGAGTCCAGTGAGTGCACTGGCACCACTGGGGAAGCAGTGCAGTGAGTCCAGAGAGTGCAGAGGCACCACTGGTGATGCAGTTTAGTGAGTCCAGAGAGTGCACTGGCACCACTGGGGATGCACTGCAGTGAATCCAGTGAGTGCACTGGCACCACTGGGGATACAGTGCAGTGAGTCCAGAGAGTGCACTGGCACCACTGGGGATGCAGTGCAGTGAGTCCAGAGAGTGCACTGGCACCACTGGGGATGCATTGCAGTGAGTCCAGAGAGTGCACTGGCAACACAGATGATGCAGTACACTGAGTCCAGTGAGTGCACTGGCACCACTGGGGATGTAGTGCAGTGACTCGAGAGAGTGCACTTGCACCACTGGGGATGCAGTGCAGTGAGTCCAGAGAGTGCACTGGCACCACTGGGGATGCACTGCAGTGAGTCCAGAGAGTGCACTGGCACCACTGGGGATGCAGTGCAGTGAGTCCAGAGAGTGCACTGGCACCACTGGGGATGCACTGCAGTGAGTCCAGAGATTGCACTGGCACCACTGTGGATGCAGTGCAGTGAGTCCAGAGACTTCACTGGCACCACTGGGAATGCAGAGAAGTGAGTCCAGAGAGTGCACTGGCACCACTGGGGATGCAGTGCAGTGAGTCCAGAGAGTGCACTGGCACCCCTGGGGATGCAGTGCAGTGAGTCCAGAGAGTGCACTGGCACCACCTGTGATGCAGTGCAGTGAGTCCAGAGAGTGCACTGGCACCAATGGTTGCTGCAGTGCAGTGAGTCCAAAGAGTGCACTGGCACCACTGGGAATGCACTGCAGTGAGTCCAGAGAGTGCACTGGCACCACTGGTGATGCAGTACAGTGAGTCCAGAGAGTGCACTGGCACCACTGGTGATGCACTGCAGTGAGTCCAGAGAGTGCACTGGCACCACTGGGGATGCACTTCAGTGAGTCCAGAGATTGCACTGGCACCACTGGGGATGCAGTGCAGTGAGTCCAGAGAGTGCACTGGCACCACTGGGGATGCAGTGCATTGAGTCCAGAGAGTGCACTGGCACAACTGGGGATGCACTTCAGTGAGTCCAGAGAGTGCACTGACACCACTGGGGATGCAGTGCAGTGAGTCCACAGAGTGCACTAGCACCACTGGGGATGCAGTGCAGTGAGTCCAGAGAGTGCGCTGGAACCACTGGGGATGCAGTGCAGTGAGTCCAGAGAGTGCACTGGCACCACTGGGGATGCAGTGCAGTGAGTCCAGAGAGTGCACTGGCACCACTGGGGATGCACTGCAGTGAGTCCAGTGAGTGCACTGTCACCACTGGGGATGCAGTACAGTGAGTCCAGAGAGTGCACTGGCACCACTGGGGAAGCAGTGCAGTGAGTCCAGAGAGTGCAGTGGCACCACTAGGGATGCAGTGCAGTGAGTCCAGAGAGTGCACTGGCACCACTGGGGATGCAGTGCAGTGAGTCCAGAGAGTGCACTGGCACCACCGGGGATGCAGTGCAGTGAGTCCAGAGAGTGCACTGGCACCACTGGGGATGCAGTGCAGTGAGTCCAGAGAGTGCACTGGCACCACTGAGAATGCACTTCAGTGAGTCCAGAGAGTGCACTGGCACCACTGGGGATGCAGTGCAGTGAGTCCAGAGATTGCACTGGCACCACAGGGGATGCAGTGCTGTGACTCCAGAGAGCGCACAGGCACCACTGGGGATGCAGTACAGTGAGTCCAGAGAGTGCACTGGCACCACTCGGGATGCACTGCAGTGAGTCCAGAGAGTGCACTGGCACCAGTGGGGATGCACTGCAGTGAGTCCAGTGAGTGCACTGGCACCACTGGGGAAGCAGTGCAGTGAGTCCAGAGAGTGCAGAGGCACCACTGGTGATGCAGTTTAGTGAGTCCAGAGAGTGCACTGGCACCACTGGGGATGCAGTGCAGTGAGTCCAGTGAGTGTACTGGCACCACTGGGGATGCACTGCAGTGAGTCCAGAGAGTGCACTGGCACCACTGAGAATGCACTTCAGTGAGTCCAGAGAGTGCACTGGCACCACTGGGGATGCACTGCAGTGAGTCCAGAGAGTGCACTGGCACCACTGGGGATGCACTGCAGTGAGTCCAGAGAGTGCACTGGCACCACTGGGGATGCAGTGCTGTGACTCCAGAGAGTGCACTGGCACCACTGGGGATGCAGTGCAGTGAGTCCAGAGAGTGCACTGGCACCACTGGGGATGCGGTGCCGGGAGTCCAGAGAGTGCTTTGGCACCAGTGGGGATGCACTGCAATTACTCCAGAGACTGCACTGGCACCACTGGGGATGCAGTGCAGTGAGTCCAGAGAGTGCACTGGCACCACTGGGGATGCACTGGAGTGAGTCCAGAGAGTGCACTGTCACCACTGGGGATGCAGTGCAGTGAGTCCACAGAGTGCACTGGCACCACTGGGGATGCAGTGCAGTGAGTCCAGAGAGTGCACTGGCACCACTGTGGATGCACTGCAGTGAATCCAGTGAGTGCACTGGCACCACTGGGGATACAGTGCAGTGAGTCCAGAGAGTGCACTGGCACCACTGGGGATGCAGTGCAGTGAGTACAGAGAGTGCACTGGCACCACTGGGGATGCATTGCAGTGAGTCCAGAGAGTGCACTGGCACCACAGATGATGCAGTACACTGAGTCCAGTGAGTGCACTGGCACCACTGGGGATGTAGTGCAGTGACTCGAGAGAGTGCACTTGCACCACTGGGGATGCAGTGCAGTGAGTCCAGAGAGTGCACTGGCACCACTGGGGATGCACTGCAGTGAGTCCAGAGAGTGCACTGGCACCACTGGGGATGCAGTGCAGTGAGTGCAGAGAGTGCACTGGCACCACTGGGGATGCAGTGCAGTGAGTCCAGAGAGTGCACTGGCACCCCTGGGGATGCAGTGCAGTGAGTCCAGAGAGTGCACTGGCACCACCTGTGATGCAGTGCAGTGAGTCCAGAGAGTGCACTGGCACCAATGGGGCTGCAGTGCAGTGAGTCCAAAGAGTGCACTGGCACCACTGGGAATGCACTGCAGTGAGTCCAGAGAGTGCACTGGCACCACTGGTGATGCAGTACAGTGAGTCCAGAGAGTGCACTGGCACCACTGGGGATGCAGTGCAGTGAGTCCAGAGAGTGCACTGGCACCACTGGGGATGCACTTCAGTGAGTCCAGAGATTGCACTGGCACCACTGGGGATGCAGTGCAGTGAGTCCAGAGAGTGCACTGGCACCACTGGGGATGCAGTGCATTGAGTCCAGAGAGTGCACTGGCACAACTGGGGATGCACTTCAGTGAGTCCAGAGAGTGCACTGACACCACTGGGGATGCAGTGCAGTGAGTCCATAGAGTGCACTGGCAGCACTGGGGATGCACTGCAGTGAGTCCAGAGAGTACACTGGCACCAGTGGGGATGCAGTGCAGTGAGTCCAGAGAGTGCAGTGGCACCACTGGGGATGCACTGCAGTGAGTCCAGAGAGTGCACTGGCACCACTGGGGATGTGTCCAGTGAGTCCAGTGAGTGCACTGGCACCACTGGGGATGCAGTGCAGTGAGTCCAGAGAGTACACTGGCACCAGTGGGGATGCAGTGCAGTGAGTCCAGAGAGTGCACTGGCACCACTGGGGATGCAGTGCAGTCAGTCCAGTGAGTGCACTGGCACCACTGGGGGTGCACTCCAGTGAGTCCAGAGAGTGCACTGGCACCACTGGGGATGCAGTGCAGTGAGTCCACAGAGTGCACTAGCACCACTGGGGATGCAGTGCAGTGAGTCCAGAGAGTGCGCTGGAACCACTGGGGATGCAGTGCAGTGAGTCCAGAGAGTGCACTGGCACCACTGGGGATGCAGTGCAGTGAGTCAAGAGAGTGCAGTGGCACCACTGGGGATGCAGTGCAGTGAGTCCAGAGAGTGCACTGGCAGCACTGGGGATGCAGTGCAGTGAGTCCAGAGAGTGCACTGGCACCACTGGGGATGCAGTGCAGTGAGTCCAGAGAGTGCAGTGGCACCACTAGGGATGCAGTGCAGTGAGTCCAGAGAGTGCACTGGCAGCACTGGGGATGCAGTGCAGTGAGTCCAGAGAGTGCACTGGTACCACTGGGGATGCAGTTCAGTGAGTCCAGAGAGTGCACTGGCACCACTGGGGATGCAGTGCAGTGAGTCCAGAGAGTGCACTTGCACCACTGAGAATGCACTTCAGTGAGTCCAGAGAGTGCACTGGCACCACTGGGGATGCAGTGCAGTGAGTCCAGAGATTGCACTGGCACCACTGGGGATGCAGTGCTGTGACTCCAGAGAGCGCACAGGCACCACTGGGGATGCAGTGCAGTGAGTCCAGAGAGTGCACTGGCACCACTGGGGATGCACTGCAGTGAGCCCAGAGAGTGCACTGGCACCAGTGGGGATGCACTGCAGTGAGTCCAGTGAGTGCACTGGCACCACTGGGGAAGCAGTGCAGTGAGTCCAGAGAGTGCAGAGGCACCACTGGTGATGCAGTTTAGTGAGTCCAGAGAGTGCACTGGCATCACTGGGGATGCAGTGCAGTGAGTCCAGTGAGTGTACTGGCACCACTGGGGATGCACTGCAGTGAGTCCAGAGAGTGCACTGGCACCACTGAGAATGCACTTCAGTGAGTCCAGAGAGTGCACTGGCACCACTGGGGATGCACTGCAGTGAGTCCAGAGAGTGCACTGGCACCACTGGGGATGCACTTCAGTGAGTCCAGAGAGTGCACTGGCACCACTGGGGATGCAGTGCTGTGACTCAAGAGAGTGCACTGGCACCACTGGGGATGCTAGGCCTAGGAAGTGCTGGGGGAAGAACGTTAGGTTTACTCCTCTATATATTACCCCGAAGTGGGCTTTTGCTCATGTTTGGTGTAGGGTAAACCCAGTGAGTAGTGGGAATCAGTGAGTAAATCCTGCTAGAATGGCAAAGACGGCGCCTATGGATAGGACGTAGTGGAAGTGGGCAACTACGTAGTACGTGTCGTGCAGGGCGATGTCTAGGGAAGAGTTTGCAAGAACGATTCCTGTTAATCCTCCGATGGTAAATAGGAAGATAAATCCTAGAGCTCATAGTATTGGGGGGAGTCTCATTTGATTGTTCCTCCGTGCAGGGTGGCTAGTCAGCTAAATACTTTGATTCCGGTAGGGATGGCAATGATTATAGTGGCTGATGTAAAGTAGGCTCGGGTATCAACGTCTATTCCTACTGTAAACATGTGGTGAGCTCAGACGATGAATCCTAGGAAGCCGATGGATAGTATGGCTCAGACTATTCCCATGTAGCCGAAGGGCTCCTTTTTGCCTGAGTAGTACGTGACTACGTGTGAGATGATTCCGAACCCCGGTAGGATCAGAATATAGACTTCTGGGTGTCCGAAGAATCAGAATAGGTGTTGGTACAGGATTGGGTCTCCTCCTCCAGCGGGGTCGAAGAATGTGGTGTTTAGGTTTCAATCAGTTAGTAATATTGTAATACCGGCGGCGAGTACGGGGAGTGATAGAAGGAGTAGGATGGCGGTAATTAGTACGGATCAGACAAATAGTGGGGTTTGGTATTGTGAGAGTGCGGGGGGTTTTATGTTGATGGCTGTGGTGATAAAGTTGATGGCCCCAAGGATGGAGGAGATACCGGCTAAGTGGAGTGAGAAGATAGCCAGGTCTACTGAAGCTCCGGCGTGGGCAAGGTCACCTGCTAGGGGAGGGTAGACAGTTCAGCCTGTGCCGGCGCCAGCTTCTACAGTGGATGAGGCTAGTAGGAGGAGGAATGATGGGGGGAGGAGTCAAAAGCTTATGTTGTTTATTCGCGGGAATGCTATGTCGGGGGCACCGATTATGAGGGGGACTAATCAGTTGCCGAATCCTCCGATCATGATGGGTATGACTATAAAGAAGCTTATTACAAAGGCGTGAGCGGTAACGATTACATTGTAAATTTGGTCGTCGCCTAGGAGAGTTCCTGGTTGTCCTAGTTCTGCGCGGATTAATAGGCTGAGTGCGGTGCCGACTATTCCTGCTCATGCCCCGAAGATGAGGTACAGGGTGCCAATATCCTTATGGTTAGTGGAAAATAGTCATCGGTTGATGAAGGTGACGGGTAAGATGGCTGAGTGTTGAAGCGTTAGGCTGTAGTCCTTTTTAGAGAGGTTTAATTCCTCTTCTTATCGGCTCTGTAGTGAAATTCATGTTGAGTTGCAAGCTCATCGATGCGCACTAGGGTGCGTCAGGGTCTTTGTAGGCAGAAGCCAATTGGTTTAGGCATTTAGCTGTTAACTAGAGTTTTGTGGGATCGAAGCCCATCTGTCTAGGGAGGCTTTAGCTTAATTAAAGCGTCTGACTTGCATTCAGAAGATACAGGTTAATATTCTGTAAGTCTTAATGTGCAGAAACTAAGAGGGTTTAACTCTTATTTAAGGCTTTGAAGGCCTTCGGTTTGGGGTGTTATCCTAAGTTTCTAGACAATGGCATGTATTATTGGGGACAGGGGAAGTAAGAGGATTGATAGTGAGGCAAGGACCGCAGTAGGTGTGCTTGGGGCTTTGCTAGTGTATCATTGTTTTATGTGGTTAGAGGAGTTGGGGGGAAGGGTAATTGTTGAGTGGTATGCGAGGCGTAGGTAGAAGAAGAGGCTGAGCAGTGATAGCATGGCAATTGCCATGGCTGCTGGTGTTATTTCCTGTTTAGTTAGTTCTTGGATGATAAGTCACTTTGGTATAAAGCCTGTTAATGGGGGGAGGCCTGCTAGGGATAAAAGTACTAGTATTAGGGTGGCGTTTAGCACTGGGGTTTTTGTTCATGAGGTTGTGATCATGGATAGGTTAAGGGCTTTGATTTTGTTAAGGGCTAGGAATACGGCTGATGTTATGATTGTGTATAGGTAGAAGGTAAGTAAGGCCAATTTGGGGCTGTAAACTAGGATGATGGCGATTCAGCCTAAGTGGGAGATGGACGAGAAGGCTAGGATTTTGCGTGTTTGTGTTTGGTTCAGTCCTATTCAGCCTCCTAGTGCTGTTGAGGCTAGGGCCATGGCGGTGAGTAGAGCTGGGTCGAGGGATTTGGATGTTAGTAGGAGCAGGGTTAGTGGGGGGAATTTTATGAGGGTCGAGAGTAGCAGGGCTGTTATTAGTGGCGATCCTTGTAGTACTTCTGGGAATCAGAAGTGAAATGGCACTAGGCCCAGTTTAATAGCGATTGCTGCTGTCAGTAGTAGACAGGAGGTTGGGTGGTTTATTTGTGTGATGTCTCATTGGCCGGTGACTCAGGCATTGGTTATGCTAGAGAATAGGACCAGGGCGGAAGCAGCTGCTTGGGTTAGGAAGTATTTCGTTGCGGCTTCTACTGCTCGTGGGTGGTGGGATTTGGCAATTAGGGGAATGATGGCTAGTGCGTTGATCTCCAGTCCTGTCCAGGCCAGAACTCAGTGGTTGCTGGAAATTGTGATTGTGGTGCCCAAGATGAGGCTGAAGGTTATGATTGGGGTCGCGTAAGGGTTCATTAGTAGAGGAGGGGGTTAAACCATCATTTTCGGGGTATGGGCCCGATAGCTTGATTAGCTGACTCTACTAGAAAATAATATAAGGGAAGTATGGAGAATTTTGATTTCTCTTGTGTGGGTTCAATTCCTACTTTTCTAAGGTCAACAGGAAATGAGAGGGCTGTTATACCTCTATGTTCACTTTATCATAGTGACCCTTTGTAGTTCAGGCACATTTCCTTATGTAAGGAGGTAGGCCTGCATAGCAGATAGGTATGCTGATGTGTCAGAGGCACAGAGCTAGTGTGAGGGGTAGGAAGTTTTTTCATAGTAGGTGCATTAGTTGGTCATATCGGAATCGTGGGTATGAAGCTCGGACCCATAAGAAACCAGAAGATAGTAGGAGGACTTTTGTGGCTAGGATGACGGGGAATAGTTCTGTGGGTGGCCCTAGGGCGCTTGGGTTTAGGAATATGATGGCTGTAAGTGTATTTATTAGCATAATGTTCGCATATTCAGCTAGGAAGAATAAGGCGAAGGGTCCTGCGGCGTATTCAACGTTAAACCCTGAGACTAGCTCAGATTCACCCTCTGTGAGGTCAAAAGGAGCTCGGTTTGTCTCTGCTAGGGTGGATACGTATCATATTATTGCTAGGGGTCATGAGGAGAAAATGAAGTATAGAGGCTCCTGTGCGATGGCAAAGGAGCTGAGTGTGTAGCTTCCGCTTAGTATGATTATTGATAGCAGGATTATGGCCAGTGTCACTTCGTATGAAATGGTCTGTGCTACTGCCCGTAGGGCTCCGATTAGTGCGTATTTTGAGTTCGAGGCTCAGCCTGATCATAGGACTGAGTAGACGGCTAGGCTTGACATGGCTATTAGGAAGAGAACTCCGAGGTTTAGATCTGCTAGGGGAAATGGGAGTGGTAGTGGTGCTCAAGTGGTGAGGGCTAGGACAAGGGCTAGTATTGGTATCAGAATGAATAGAAGTGGGGAAGAGGTAGAGGGTCGGATGGGCTCTTTGGTAAATAGTTTCAGTCCGTCCGCAAATGGTTGAAGTAGGCCAAAAGGCCCGACAACGTTAGGGCCTTTGCGGGATTGTATGTAGCTTAGGATTTTCCGTTCTACTAGGGTTAGGAAGGCTACGGCAATCAGGATTGGGATGATGTATAGGAGGGATATAACGAGGCAGCTTAGTGTTGTTATTTGAATCATGGGTGAAGCTAGGGAGAGGATTTGAACCTCTGGGGAAAGGGCTTAAGCCTTCTGCACTTGCCGGGCTCTGCCACTCTAGCTGGTCCTTTTCTAGGATTGAAAGTGGTGGGGGAAGGCCCTCTTCACGGTTTAGTTGGTTTCACTGCTTAGAGGGGGGGGGCGTGCTTGTGGTATTGGCCCCACTTTCCCGGTCCTTTCGTACTGGGGAGAGTGTGTCATAGATAGAAACCGACCTGGATTGCTCCGGTCTGAACTCAGATCACGTAGGACTGTTAATCGTTGAACAAACGAACCCTTAATAGCGGCTGCACCATTAGGATGTCCTGATCCAACATCGAGGTCGTAAACCCCCCTGTCGATATGGGCTCTTGAGGGGGATTGCGCTGTTATCCCTGGGGTAGCTTGGTCCATTAATCAATTATATTGGGTCTGGTCACTGTTAGCACTTTGAGGGGTAGCTCTAGGTAAAGAGGTATGGTCTTGTTTTTGGAGGATTTGTTCTCCTCCAAGGTCGCCCCAACCGAAAAATATCGACCAGGCTCTGCGATGGTAGTGGCCCCAGTGGGGTTGATTGAGGATTCGCGGTGGTCGTTGATTTTTAAGTTCCACAGGGTCTTCTCGTCTTATGTTCACATCCCCGCTTTTGCACGGGGAGATCAATTTCACTGATTATCTGTGAGAGACAGTTAAGACCTCGTTTAGCCATTCATACAAGTCTCGATTTATGGGACAATTGATTGCGCTATCTTTGCACGGTTAGGATACCGCGGCCGTTAAACCTAAGTCACCGGGCAGGCATCACCTTCAATACTTGTTTAATTTGCTGAAGGCTATGTTTTTGGTAAACAGTCGGGCCTTATTAATTTGCCGAGTTCCTTTCACAGATTTTAATCGCTCTTATAGGCGCTCCTGAGTCGGGTTAACAGGGTTAGTTAATACGTGGTCTTGTAGGGGTTTTTGTATCTGTCTAGGTCTGTTAATAATGTTTCTATGTAAGCTTGCGCCGTTAGAGGGGTGTGGCCCTGTACATGAGGGGCCTAGGATGATTCCTAGGATTGTTATGAGGATGGCAGCGGTTTTGGTGATAAGGGGTATGGTTATTGGGGGGGTTTTGGTTGGTGTGATGAAAGAGGTAATGATTATTCCTGCTGTAATGCTGCCTGGGGCGAGTCGGGTTAGGGGGGCGGTGATTAGTGGGTTGTTTTCGTTTATTGATACTATTGGGGGGATTCGGGTTTGTCCAGCTTGGACTAGGATGGTTATGCGGATGCTGTAGGTTGCGGTGAATGCTGTGGCTATAAGGGTTAGGAGTAGGGCTCAAGTATTTAGGTATGATGTGTTTAAGCTTTCGATGATGAGGTCTTTTGAGTAGAATCCGGCTAGGAATGGGGTTCCTATCAGCGCCAGGTTTCCGATGGTTAGGCAGGAAGTAGTGACTGGGAGTATTTTCTGTAGGCCTCCTATCTTTCGGATATCTTGTTCTCCGTTTAGGTTGTGGATGATAGACCCTGAGCATAGGAATAGTATGGCTTTAAAGAAGGCATGGGTTGAGATGTGTAGGAAGGCTAGTTGTGGGAGGTTTAGTCCGATAGTGACTATTATTAGTCCTAGTTGGCTGGATGTTGAGAAAGCAATGATTTTTTTGATGTCATTTTGGGTTAGGGCGCATGTGGCAGCGAATAGGGTTGATAGAGCACCTAGGCATAGGCAGGCAGTTAGGGCTGTCTGGTTGGTGGCTAGCAGGGGGTGCATGCGGATGAGCAGGAAGATTCCGGCTACTACTATGGTACTGGAGTGCAGTAGGGCTGATACTGGGGTGGGGCCTTCTATTGCTGCGGGCAGTCATGGGTGGAGTCCAAATTGGGCGGATTTTCCTGCGGCTGCGAGGATTAATCCTATGAGGGGGAGGATTGGGGTTTGGTGGGGGTGTACGGCTTGTTGGATCTCTCAGGTGTTGAATGTTGAAGCTAGTCATGCTATGCTCAGGATCAGTCCGATGTCTCCGATTCGGTTGTAGATTACGGCTCGTAGGGCGGCGGTGTTGGCATCTGCTGGGCCTTGTCATCAGCCGATGAGAAGGAAGGACATGATTCGTACTCCTTCCCAGCCTACGAATAGGAGGAATATGTTGTTTGCGGTTGTTAGGAGGAGTATGGCGACTAGGAATGTCAGTAGGTAGGTGAAAAATTTTGTTACGTATGGCTCTGAGGCCATGTATCATATGGCGAATTGTAGGATTGATCATGTTACAAATAGGGCGATTGGAAGAAATGTTATTGAGTATTGGTCTATTTTTAGGCTCAGGGGGATTTTAAAGTTTATAATGAATTTTCACTCCCAGTGGCAGGTGACAGATTCTACTCCCGAGTAGATGAATGCGGTTGTAGGGGCTAGGCTAATTAGGAATGCGGTTTTAACAGCGCGGGTGGTGGCTTGTGGGGTGTTTTTAAAGTTTTTAAATAGAAATGGCAGGATGATTGGGGTTAGGAGGATTGTCAGCGTGAGTAGTGTGAGGGAGTTGATTAGTAGTGTGGGGTTCACTATTTTTACTTGGATTTGCACCAAGATGGGTGGTTCCTAAGACCAGTGGATTGCTGTTATCCTTTAAAAGTAAGGGGGCTGAGGTTTTAGGCTCAGATGTAAGAGTTAGCAGCTCTTGTTGGTTAAACCCTCCCCTCGGCAGGTAAGAAGGTTTGAACTTCTATTCTTAGAATCACAGTCTAATGTTTGGTTTAAACTATACTTGCATGAGGGGATTCCGGAGATCAGTTCGGGTTTGAGGATTAGGAGGAATATTGGGATAATGTGGAGTGTTATGAGCAGGTGTTCTCGCGTGGTTGAGTTTTGCATAGATGTGATGTGGGAGGGGATTGAGCCTCGTTGGGTCATTAGTAGTATGAATAAGGTGTAGGAGGCGGTTAGTAGGGTTGCGATTCCTGTTAGGATGATCGTGAAGGCAGATCAGTTGAATAAGGTGATTATAATGGTTAGCTCTGCTATGAGGTTTGTTGTTGGGGGTAAGGCTATGTTTGTTAGATTGGCCAGCAATCATCAGGTAGCTATGAGTGGTAGGAGAGGTTGTAGGCCTCGTGTGAGTAGTAGAATTCGGCTGTGCGTACGTTCATAGTTTGTGTTGGCTAGGCAGAATAGTATGGAGGAAGTTAGTCCATGGGAAATTATTAGGATCATTGCCCCTGAGAATGATCAGTGGGTTTGGATTATTCCTGCGGCGATAACTAGGCCTATGTGGCTAACGGATGAATAAGCGATTAGTGATTTTAGGTCTGTCTGTCGTAGGCAGATTGAGCTAGTCATTAGGGCGCCTCATAGGGCCAGGGTTAGGAAGGGGTAGTGCAGGAGGTTGGACAGTGGGCCCATAAATAGAGTGACTCGTATAATTCCGTATCCTCCTAGCTTTAGTAGTAGGGCGGCGAGGAGTATTGAGCCTGCGATGGGTGCTTCTACGTGGGCTTTTGGCAGTCAGAGGTGTAGGCCGTATAGTGGGGCTTTTACTATGAATGCTATGAGCAGTGCTAGACCTGATAGTATTCCTGTCCATGAGGTGGATAGGGTTGGGTGGGTTAGTTGTAGGGTTGGCAGGTGCAGGGTGCCAATTTTCACGTATAGGTGTATGATTGTGATTAGCAGGGGTAGAGAGCTTACTGGCGTGTAGAATAGCAGGTAGATGCCAGCGCTTAGGCGTTCTGGTTGGTTCCCCCATCGGGTGATTAAGATTAGGGTGGGAATGAGGGTTGCTTCAAATGAGATGTAAAATAGTGCTAGTTCTGTGGTGGAAAAGGCTAGTAGGATGAATGGCTGGACTGCGACTAAGGTTGAGATAAAGATTCGTTTGCGTTGTAGGGGTTCTTGTTGCAGGTGGTTTTGGCTTGCTATGATTATGAGTGGGAGTAGTCAGCAGGATAGTACTAGGAGGGGGGATGAGATTTGGTCAATTCCTGTTCAGTTGGATAAAAATTTGTAGGGGTAGTAGGTTGGGATTAATCACTGTAGGCTTAGGGCAGCGATTAGGAGGCTGTATAAGGTGGTGTTAGTCCATAGAAATTTTGGTGGAGACAGCAGGGCTGTTGGAAGAAGTATGATTGTGGGTAGGATGATTTTTAGCATTGCAGGAGGTTTAGGTTGTGTAGATGGTCGGAGCCATGTGTGCGGGTGGAGGCTACTAGGATGGCCAGGCCTGTGCCCGCCTCACACGCTGAGAAGGTTAGCATGAGAATTGGTACCATGGTGAATGAGGAGACTTGGTTTTCGATGGATCATATTGATAGGCCTACGAATATCGATAATATTATGCTTTCAAGGCATAGTAGGGCGGATACTAGGTGGGTTCGGTGGAAGGCTAGTCCTAGTCCGCTGAAAATGAAGGCTGAGTAGAAGCTTAAATGTAGGGGCGACATAAGAAAGTTACAGGGTTGGCTGTAATCTGCTGGGTCGAAACCAGCTATCTTTTTGGTTAGACTAACTTTCTGTTATTCTGCTCATTCTAGGCCCCCTTGAATTCACTCGTAGGCCAGTCCGAGTGTTAGGAGAAGGAGGATCACTACAGTTCAGGTGAGGGTCATTAGGGGGGATTGGAGTTGGACGGCTCATGGCAGGGGGAGTAGGAGGGCGATTTCTAGGTCGAATAGGACGAACAGGATGGCTACTGAGGAAGAATCGGACTGAGAATGGTAATCGAGCAGATCCAAGTGGGTCGAATCCACATTCGTACGGTGAGAGTTTCTCTGAGTCGGGGTTTATTTGGGCGAGTCAGAAGTTTAATGCGGTTAGGGCGGCGCTTAGGATTGATGATAGGGCAAATATGAACATGAGTGCGTTCATTGCTCTCCTCTGGGTTTATACCAGATTCTAGAGATTGGAAGTCAATTGTAATTAATATACTAGAAGAGCAAGATCCTCATCAGTAGATGGTTATGTAGAGGAATAGTCAGATGACGTCTACGAAGTGTCAGTATCAGGCTGCTGCCTCGAATCCGAAGTGGTGGTCTGATGTAAAGTGGAACTTGATCAGTCGGAAGAGGCAGACGGTCAGGAAGGAGGATCCGATGATTACGTGGAGTCCGTGGAATCCAGTGGCAACGAAGAAGGTAGATCCGTAGACGCTATCGGCGATTGAGAATGGGGCTTCGTGGTATTCTATTGCTTGTAGGGCTGTGAAGTAGAATCCCAGGAGGATCGTTAGGGTTAGGGCGTGGATGGCGTGTTTTCGGTTTCCTTCTGTGATGCTGTGATGGGCTCACGTTACGGTAACGCCTGAGGCTAGTAGGATGGCTGTGTTTAGTAGGGGGACTTCTATCGGGTTGAGTGGTTTAATTCCTGTTGGGGGTCGTTGGCCTCCTAGTTCTGGGGTTGGGGCCAGGCTCGAGTGGAAGAACGCTCAGAAGAACCCTAAGAAGAAGAATGCTTCGGATGTGATGAAAAGGATTATGCCGTATCGTAGGCCTTTTTGGACTGTGGGAGTGTGATGGCCTTGGAAGGTGCTTTCTCGTACAATGTCTCGTCATCATTGGAGTATTACTAGGAGTATTGAGATGAGGCCTAGGGTTAGTAGTATGGATGAGTTGTAGTGGAATCACATGATTAATCCTGAGGTTGTGAGTAGGGCGGCAGCTGCCCCGAAGATTGGTCAAGGGCTTGGGTCAACTATGTGGTATGAGTGTGCTTGGTGTGCCATTAGATGTTTTCTTGTAAGTATAGGCTTAGAAGGAGCACGAAGACGTAGGCCTGGATTATGGCTACTGCTACTTCTAGGATGGTTAGGAGTAGTAGGATGATTATTGTTAGGATGGATACTGCAGGAAGGGTGGGTATTAATGCAATGGAGGCTGTAGAGATGAGTTGGATGAGTAAGTGTCCTGCTGTAAGGTTGGCTGTAAGGCGGACTCCGAGGGCTAGGGGGCGGATTAGTAGGCTGGTTGTTTCGATCAGGATTAGTGCGGGGATTAGGGGTGTAGGGGTACCTTCGGGTAATAGGTGGGCTAAAGAGGCTGATGGTTGGTTTCGTAGGCCTGTTAGTAGTGTGGCGAGCCATAGTGGGAAGGCTAGGGCTATGTTCATAGATAGTTGGGTGGTTGGGGTGAATGTATATGGAAGGAGGCCTAGAAGGTTGATTGTAAGAAGTATGATTATTAGGGATGTAAATATTATGGCTCATTTGTGGCCATTTTTGTTGAGTGGGACTATTAGTTGTTTTGTGATTAGGTGAAGGAG
The DNA here is from genome assembly GCF_964034855.1 of Anser brachyrhynchus. Classification (NCBI taxonomy): domain Eukaryota; kingdom Metazoa; phylum Chordata; class Aves; order Anseriformes; family Anatidae; genus Anser; species Anser brachyrhynchus. The sequence goes on from NW_027663717.1 coordinate 145,764, forward strand.
TCATGTTTGGATAGTAGAAAGGCGGTTGTTGATTCATCGGTTGTTTGGGGACGGGAATAGTAGGGCTGGGAAGAGTAGGGATAGTAGGATTAAGGGGATGCCGAATAGATTGGGGCTGGAAAATTGGTCAAAGAAGCTTAGGTTCATGGTCAGGATCATGGTGTGGGTTTGGTAGTGAGGGAGGTCTTATTTGATGGGGGGTTGGTTGTGGTGAAGGCTAGTAGTTTTGGTTGGATGAGGAGTGCTAGGGTTAATCAGGTTATAATTATGATTGAAAATCATGGTGCGGGGTTAAGCTGTGGCATATCATTAAGGAGGGGGAAGTCCCTCTTTGGCTAGCTTAAAAGGCTAGTGCTGTTGCATAGCTTCTTAATGATTAGGATGATGATAGAAGGGACGATCAGGCCTCGAAATGTGGGAGTGGGGTTGATTCTACTACAATGGGTATGTAGCTGTGATTAGCCCCGCAAATTTCTGAGCATTGTCCGTAAAAAATCCCAGGCCGGGTGGTAATGAATGAAGTTTGGTTTAGTCGGCCTGGGATTGCGTCTGTTTTAACTCCGAGCGTTGGGACTGCTCAGGAGTGGAGTACGTCTCCTGCAGTAATGATCACGCGGATGGGGGATTCTATTGGGATAACTACGCGGTGGTCAACTTCTAGCAGTCGGAAGTGGCCGTTGGGTAAGTCTGGGGTGGGCACTATGTAGGAGTCGAATGATAGGTCTTTGAAGTCTGTGTATTCGTAGCTTCAGTATCATTGGTGGCCGATGGCTTTTAGGGTGAGGTCTGGTTCATCGATTTTGTCCATTATGTAGAGGATTTGTAGGGATGGGAGGGCGAGGAGTACCAGGACGATAGCAGGTAGGATTGTCCAGATCAGCTCTACTTCTTGGGCGTCTACAGCATTGGACGAGAGTTTTTCTGTTAGTATGTGGGCTAAAAGGTAGAGAACTAGGCTGCAGATAGCTAGGGCAACGATTAGGGCGTGGTCGTGGAATTCAACGAGTTCTTCTATGATGGGTGATGAGGCGTCTTGGAATCCTAGTTGGGAGTGGTTGGCCACATGAGATGTACAGGATTTTTACCTGTGATTTAGTCTTGACAAGGCTATGTAATTGGTTTACTAACGTCTCATAAGAAAGAAGCATGAGCGGTTAATGCAGTTGGCTTGAAACCAGCATGTGAGGGTTCGATTCCTTCCTTTCTTGTACTTGGACGAAGGCCGGTTCCTCGAAAGTATGGTATGGGGGAGGGCAGCCGTGGATTCATTCAACGTTTGTGGTAGTTAGTTCTGGTTGTAGGACTTTTCGTTTGGCCGGAAAGGCTTCTCAGATGATGAATATTAGTATGATTACGGCTACTATTGAGATTAGGGAGCCGATGGAGGAAATGGTGTTTCATAGTGTGTAGGCGTCGGGATAGTCCGAGTATCGTCGGGGTATTCCTGCTAGGCCTAGGAAGTGCTGGGGGAAGAACGTTAGGTTTACTCCTCTATATATTACCCCGAAGTGGGCTTTTGCTCATGTTTGGTGTAGGGTAAACCCAGTGAGTAGTGGGAATCAGTGAGTAAATCCTGCTAGAATGGCAAAGACGGCGCCTATGGATAGGACGTAGTGGAAGTGGGCAACTACGTAGTACGTGTCGTGCAGGGCGATGTCTAGGGAAGAGTTTGCAAGAACGATTCCTGTTAATCCTCCGATGGTAAATAGGAAGATAAATCCTAGAGCTCATAGTATTGGGGGGGTCTCATTTGATTGTTCCTCCGTGCAGGGTGGCTAGTCAGCTAAATACTTTGATTCCGGTAGGGATGGCAATGATTATAGTGGCTGATGTAAAGTAGGCTCGGGTATCAACGTCTATTCCTACTGTAAACATGTGGTGAGCTCAGACGATGAATCCTAGGAAGCCGATGGATAGTATGGCTCAGACTATTCCCATGTAGCCGAAGGGCTCCTTTTTGCCTGAGTAGTACGTGACTACGTGTGAGATGATTCCAAACCCCGGTAGGATCAGAATATAGACTTCTGGGTGTCCGAAGAATCAGAATAGGTGTTGGTACAGGATTGGGTCTCCTCCTCCAGCGGGGTCGAAGAATGTGGTGTTTAGGTTTCAATCAGTTAGTAATATTGTAATACCGGCGGCGAGTACGGGGAGTGATAGAAGGAGTAGGATGGCGGTAATTAGTACGGATCAGACAAATAGTGGGGTTTGGTATTGTGAGAGTGCGGGGGGTTTTATGTTGATGGCTGTGGTGATAAAGTTGATGGCCCCAAGGATGGAGGAGATACCGGCTAAGTGGAGTGAGAAGATAGCCAGGTCTACTGAAGCTCCGGCGTGGGCAAGGTTACCTGCTAGGGGAGGGTAGACAGTTCAGCCTGTGCCGGCGCCAGCTTCTACAGTGGATGAGGCTAGTAGGAGGAGGAATGATGGGGGGAGGAGTCAAAAGCTTATGTTGTTTATTCGCGGGAATGCTATGTCGGGGGCACCGATTATGAGGGGGACTAATCAGTTGCCGAATCCTCCGATCATGATGGGTATGACTATAAAGAAGCTTATTACAAAGGCGTGAGCGGTAACGATTACATTGTAAATTTGGTCGTCGCCTAGGAGAGTTCCTGGTTGTCCTAGTTCTGCGCGGATTAATAGGCTGAGTGCGGTGCCGACTATTCCTGCTCATGCCCCGAAGATGAGGTACAGGGTGCCAATATCCTTATGGTTAGTGGAAAATAGTCATCGGTTGATGAAGGTGACGGGTAAGATGGCTGAGTGTTGAAGCGTTAGGCTGTAGTCCTTTTTAGAGAGGTTTAATTCCTCTTCTTATCGGCTCTGTAGTGAAATTCATGTTGAGTTGCAAGCTCATCGATGCGCACTAGGGTGCGTCAGGGTCTTTGTAGGCAGAAGCCAATTGGTTTAGGCATTTAGCTGTTAACTAGAGTTTTGTGGGATCGAAGCCCATCTGTCTAGGGAGGCTTTAGCTTAATTAAAGCGTCTGACTTGCATTCAGAAGATACAGGTTAATATTCTGTAAGTCTTAATGTGCAGAAACTAAGAGGGTTTAACTCTTATTTAAGGCTTTGAAGGCCTTCGGTTTGGGGTGTTATCCTAAGTTTCTAGACAATGGCATGTATTATTGGGGACAGGGGAAGTAAGAGGATTGATAGTGAGGCAAGGACCGCAGTAGGTGTGCTTGGGGCTTTGCTAGTGTATCATTGTTTTATGTGGTTAGAGGAGTTGGGGGGAAGGGTAATTGTTGAGTGGTATGCGAGGCGTAGGTAGAAGAAGAGGCTGAGCAGTGATAGCATGGCAATTGCCATGGCTGCTGGTGTTATTTCCTGTTTAGTTAGTTCTTGGATGATAAGTCACTTTGGTATAAAGCCTGTTAATGGGGGGAGGCCTGCTAGGGATAAAAGTACTAGTATTAGGGTGGCGTTTAGCACTGGGGTTTTTGTTCATGAGGTTGTGATCATGGATAGGTTAAGGGCTTTGATTTTGTTAAGGGCTAGGAATACGGCTGATGTTATGATTGTGTATAGGTAGAAGGTAAGTAAGGCCAATTTGGGGCTGTAAACTAGGATGATGGCGATTCAGCCTAAGTGGGAGATGGACGAGAAGGCTAGGATTTTGCGTGTTTGTGTTTGGTTCAGTCCTATTCAGCCTCCTAGTGCTGTTGAGGCTAGGGCCATGGCGGTGAGTAGAGCTGGGTCGAGGGATTTGGATGTTAGTAGGAGCAGGGTTAGTGGGGGGAATTTTATGAGGGTCGAGAGTAGCAGGGCTGTTATTAGTGGCGATCCTTGTAGTACTTCTGGGAATCAGAAGTGAAATGGCACTAGGCCCAGTTTAATAGCGATTGCTGCTGTCAGTAGTAGACAGGAGGTTGGGTGGTTTATTTGTGTGATGTCTCATTGGCCGGTGACTCAGGCATTGGTTATGCTAGAGAATAGGACCAGGGCGGAAGCAGCTGCTTGGGTTAGGAAGTATTTCGTTGCGGCTTCTACTGCTCGTGGGTGGTGGGATTTGGCAATTAGGGGAATGATGGCTAGTGCGTTGATCTCCAGTCCTGTCCAGGCCAGAACTCAGTGGTTGCTGGAAATTGTGATTGTGGTGCCCAAGATGAGGCTGAAGGTTATGATTGGGGTCGCGTAAGGGTTCATTAGTAGAGGAGGGGGTTAAACCATCATTTTCGGGGTATGGGCCCGATAGCTTGATTAGCTGACTCTACTAGAAAATAATATAAGGGAAGTATGGAGAATTTTGATTTCTCTTGTGTGGGTTCAATTCCTACTTTTCTAAGGTCAACAGGAAATGAGAGGGCTGTTATACCTCTATGTTCACTTTATCATAGTGACCCTTTGTAGTTCAGGCACATTTCCTTATGTAAGGAGGTAGGCCTGCATAGCAGATAGGTATGCTGATGTGTCAGAGGCACAGAGCTAGTGTGAGGGGTAGGAAGTTTTTTCATAGTAGGTGCATTAGTTGGTCATATCGGAATCGTGGGTATGAAGCTCGGACCCATAAGAAACCAGAAGATAGTAGGAGGACTTTTGTGGCTAGGATGACGGGGAATAGTTCTGTGGGTGGCCCTAGGGCGCTTGGGTTTAGGAATATGATGGCTGTAAGTGTATTTATTAGCATAATGTTCGCATATTCAGCTAGGAAGAATAAGGCGAAGGGTCCTGCGGCGTATTCAACGTTAAACCCTGAGACTAGCTCAGATTCACCCTCTGTGAGGTCAAAAGGAGCTCGGTTTGTCTCTGCTAGGGTGGATACGTATCATATTATTGCTAGGGGTCATGAGGAGAAAATGAAGTATAGAGGCTCCTGTGCGATGGCAAAGGAGCTGAGTGTGTAGCTTCCGCTTAGTATGATTATTGATAGCAGGATTATGGCCAGTGTCACTTCGTATGAAATGGTCTGTGCTACTGCCCGTAGGGCTCCGATTAGTGCGTATTTTGAGTTCGAGGCTCAGCCTGATCATAGGACTGAGTAGACGGCTAGGCTTGACATGGCTATTAGGAAGAGAACTCCGAGGTTTAGATCTGCTAGGGGAAATGGGAGTGGTAGTGGTGCTCAAGTGGTGAGGGCTAGGACAAGGGCTAGTATTGGTATCAGAATGAATAGAAGTGGGGAAGAGGTAGAGGGTCGGATGGGCTCTTTGGTAAATAGTTTCAGTCCGTCCGCAAATGGTTGAAGTAGGCCAAAAGGCCCGACAACGTTAGGGCCTTTGCGGGATTGTATGTAGCTTAGGATTTTCCGTTCTACTAGGGTTAGGAAGGCTACGGCAATCAGGATTGGGATGATGTATAGGAGGGATATAACGAGGCAGCTTAGTGTTGTTATTTGAATCATGGGTGAAGCTAGGGAGAGGATTTGAACCTCTGGGGAAAGGGCTTAAGCCTTCTGCACTTGCCGGGCTCTGCCACTCTAGCTGGTCCTTTTCTAGGATTGAAAGTGGTGGGGGAAGGCCCTCTTCACGGTTTAGTTGGTTTCACTGCTTAGAGGGGGGGGGCGTGCTTGTGGTATTGGCCCCACTTTCCCGGTCCTTTCGTACTGGGGAGAGTGTGTCATAGATAGAAACCGACCTGGATTGCTCCGGTCTGAACTCAGATCACGTAGGACTGTTAATCGTTGAACAAACGAACCCTTAATAGCGGCTGCACCATTAGGATGTCCTGATCCAACATCGAGGTCGTAAACCCCCCTGTCGATATGGGCTCTTGAGGGGGATTGCGCTGTTATCCCTGGGGTAGCTTGGTCCATTAATCAATTATATTGGGTCTGGTCACTGTTAGCACTTTGAGGGGTAGCTCTAGGTAAAGAGGTATGGTCTTGTTTTTGGAGGATTTGTTCTCCTCCAAGGTCGCCCCAACCGAAAAATATCGACCAGGCTCTGCGATGGTAGTGGCCCCAGTGGGGTTGATTGAGGATTCGCGGTGGTCGTTGATTTTTAAGTTCCACAGGGTCTTCTCGTCTTATGTTCACATCCCCGCTTTTGCACGGGGAGATCAATTTCACTGATTATCTGTGAGAGACAGTTAAGACCTCGTTTAGCCATTCATACAAGTCTCGATTTATGGGACAATTGATTGCGCTATCTTTGCACGGTTAGGATACTGCGGCCGTTAAACCTAAGTCACCGGGCAGGCATCACCTTCAATACTTGTTTAATTTGCTGAAGGCTATGTTTTTGGTAAACAGTCGGGCCTTATTAATTTGCCGAGTTCCTTTCACAGATTTTAATCGCTCTTATAGGCGCTCCTGAGTCGGGTTAACAGGGTTAGTTAATACGTGGTCTTGTAGGGGTTTTTGTATCTGTCTAGGTCTGTTAATAATGTTTCTATGTAAGCTTGCGCCGTTAGAGGGGTGTGGCCCTGTACATGAGGGGCCTAGGATGATTCCTAGGATTGTTATGAGGATGGCAGCGGTTTTGGTGATAAGGGGTATGGTTATTGGGGGGGTTTTGGTTGGTGTGATGAAAGAGGTAATGATTATTCCTGCTGTAATGCTGCCTAGGGCGAGTCGGGTTAGGGGGGCGGTGATTAGTGGGTTGTTTTCGTTTATTGATACTATTGGGGGGATTCGGGTTTGTCCAGCTTGGACTAGGATGGTTATGCGGATGCTGTAGGTTGCGGTGAATGCTGTGGCTATAAGGGTTAGGAGTAGGGCTCAAGTATTTAGGTATGATGTGTTTAAGCTTTCGATGATGAGGTCTTTTGAGTAGAATCCGGCTAGGAATGGGGTTCCTATCAGCGCCAGGTTTCCGATGGTTAGGCAGGAAGTAGTGACTGGGAGTATTTTCTGTAGGCCTCCTATCTTTCGGATATCTTGTTCTCCGTTTAGGTTGTGGATGATAGACCCTGAGCATAGGAATAGTATGGCTTTAAAGAAGGCATGGGTTGAGATGTGTAGGAAGGCTAGTTGTGGGAGGTTTAGTCCGATAGTGACTATTATTAGTCCTAGTTGGCTGGATGTTGAGAAAGCAATGATTTTTTTGATGTCATTTTGGGTTAGGGCGCATGTGGCAGCGAATAGGGTTGATAGAGCACCTAGGCATAGGCAGGCAGTTAGGGCTGTCTGGTTGGTGGCTAGCAGGGGGTGCATGCGGATGAGCAGGAAGATTCCGGCTACTACTATGGTACTGGAGTGCAGTAGGGCTGATACTGGGGTGGGGCCTTCTATTGCTGCGGGCAGTCATGGGTGGAGTCCAAATTGGGCGGATTTTCCTGCGGCTGCGAGGATTAATCCTATGAGGGGGAGGATTGGGGTTTGGTGGGGGTGTACGGCTTGTTGGATCTCTCAGGTGTTGAATGTTGAAGCTAGTCATGCTATGCTCAGGATCAGTCCGACGTCTCCGATTCGGTTGTAGATTACGGCTCGTAGGGCGGCGGTGTTGGCATCTGCTCGGCCTTGTCATCAGCCGATGAGAAGGAAGGACATGATTCGTACTCCTTCCCAGCCTACGAATAGGAGGAATATGTTGTTTGCGGTTGTTAGGAGGAGTATGGCGACTAGGAATGTCAGTAGGTAGGTGAAAAATTTTGTTACGTATGGCTCTGAGGCCATGTATCATATGGCGAATTGTAGGATTGATCATGTTACAAATAGGGCGATTGGAAGAAATGTTATTGAGTATTGGTCTATTTTTAGGCTCAGGGGGATTTTAAAGTTTATAATGAATTTTCACTCCCAGTGGCAGGTGACAGATTCTACTCCCGAGTAGATGAATGCGGTTGTAGGGGCTAGGCTAATTAGGAATGCGGTTTTAACAGCGCGGGTGGTGGCTTGTGGGGTGTTTTTAAAGTTTTTAAATAGAAATGGCAGGATGATTGGGGTTAGGAGGATTGTCAGCGTGAGTAGTGTGAGGGAGTTGATTAGTAGTGTGGGGTTCACTATTTTTACTTGGATTTGCACCAAGATGGGTGGTTCCTAAGACCAGTGGATTGCTGTTATCCTTTAAAAGTAAGGGGGCTGAGGTTTTAGGCTCAGATGTAAGAGTTAGCAGCTCTTGTTGGTTAAACCCTCCCCTCGGCAGGTAAGAAGGTTTGAACTTCTATTCTTAGAATCACAGTCTAATGTTTGGTTTAAACTATACTTGCATGAGGGGATTCCGGAGATCAGTTCGGGTTTGAGGATTAGGAGGAATATTGGGATAATGTGGAGTGTTATGAGCAGGTGTTCTCGCGTGGTTGAGTTTTGCATAGATGTGATGTGGGAGGGGATTGAGCCTCGTTGGGTCATTAGTAGTATGAATAAGGTGTAGGAGGCGGTTAGTAGGGTTGCGATTCCTGTTAGGATGATCGTGAAGGCAGATCAGTTGAATAAGGTGATTATAATGGTTAGCTCTGCTATGAGGTTTGTTGTTGGGGGTAAGGCTATGTTTGTTAGATTGGCCAGCAATCATCAGGTAGCTATGAGTGGTAGGAGAGGTTGTAGGCCTCGTGTGAGTAGTAGAATTCGGCTGTGCGTACGTTCATAGTTTGTGTTGGCTAGGCAGAATAGTATGGAGGAAGTTAGTCCATGGGAAATTATTAGGATCATTGCCCCTGAGAATGATCAGTGGGTTTGGATTATTCCTGCGGCGATAACTAGGCCTATGTGGCTAACGGATGAATAAGCGATTAGTGATTTTAGGTCTGTCTGTCGTAGGCAGATTGAGCTAGTCATTAGGGCGCCTCATAGGGCCAGGGTTAGGAAGGGGTAGTGCAGGAGGTTGGACAGTGGGCCCATAAATAGAGTGACTCGTATAATTCCGTATCCTCCTAGCTTTAGTAGTAGGGCGGCGAGGAGTATTGAGCCTGCGATGGGTGCTTCTACGTGGGCTTTTGGCAGTCAGAGGTGTAGGCCGTATAGTGGGGCTTTTACTATGAATGCTATGAGCAGTGCTAGACCTGATAGTATTCCTGTCCATGAGGTGGATAGGGTTGGGTGGGTTAGTTGTAGGGTTGGCAGGTGCAGGGTGCCAATTTTCACGTATAGGTGTATGATTGTGATTAGCAGGGGTAGAGAGCTTACTGGCGTGTAGAATAGCAGGTAGATGCCAGCGCTTAGGCGTTCTGGTTGGTTCCCCCATCGGGTGATTAAGATTAGGGTGGGAATGAGGGTTGCTTCAAATGAGATGTAAAATAGTGCTAGTTCTGTGGTGGAAAAGGCTAGTAGGATGAATGGCTGGACTGCGACTAAGGTTGAGATAAAGATTCGTTTGCGTTGTAGGGGTTCTTGTTGCAGGTGGTTTTGGCTTGCTATGATTATGAGTGGGAGTAGTCAGCAGGATAGTACTAGGAGGGGGGATGAGATTTGGTCAATTCCTGTTCAGTTGGATAAAAATTTGTAGGGGTAGTAGGTTGGGATTAATCACTGTAGGCTTAGGGCAGCGATTAGGAGGCTGTATAAGGTGGTGTTAGTCCATAGAAATTTTGGTGGAGACAGCAGGGCTGTTGGAAGAAGTATGATTGTGGGTAGGATGATTTTTAGCATTGCAGGAGGTTTAGGTTGTGTAGATGGTCGGAGCCATGTGTGCGGGTGGAGGCTACTAGGATGGCCAGGCCTGTGCCCGCCTCACACGCTGAGAAGGTTAGCATGAGAATTGGTACCATGGTGAATGAGGAGACTTGGTTTTCGATGGATCATATTGATAGGCCTACGAATATCGATAATATTATGCTTTCAAGGCATAGTAGGGCGGATACTAGGTGGGTTCGGTGGAAGGCTAGTCCTAGTCCGCTGAAAATGAAGGCTGAGTAGAAGCTTAAATGTAGGGGCGACATAAGAAAGTTACAGGGTTGGCTGTAATCTGCTGGGTCGAAACCAGCTATCTTTTTGGTTAGACTAACTTTCTGTTATTCTGCTCATTCTAGGCCCCCTTGAATTCACTCGTAGGCCAGTCCGAGTGTTAGGAGAAGGAGGATCACTACAGTTCAGGTGAGGGTCATTAGGGGGGATTGGAGTTGGACGGCTCATGGCAGGGGGAGTAGGAGGGCGATTTCTAGGTCGAATAGGACGAACAGGATGGCTACTGAGGAAGAATCGGACTGAGAATGGTAATCGAGCAGATCCAAGTGGGTCGAATCCACATTCGTACGGTGAGAGTTTCTCTGAGTCGGGGTTTATTTGGGCGAGTCAGAAGTTTAATGCGGTTAGGGCGGCGCTTAGGATTGATGATAGGGCAAATATGAACATGAGTGCGTTCATTGCTCTCCTCTGGGTTTATACCAGATTCTAGAGATTGGAAGTCAATTGTAATTAATATACTAGAAGAGCAAGATCCTCATCAGTAGATGGTTATGTAGAGGAATAGTCAGATGACGTCTACGAAGTGTCAGTATCAGGCTGCTGCCTCGAATCCGAAGTGGTGGTCTGATGTAAAGTGGAACTTGATCAGTCGGAAGAGGCAGACGGTCAGGAAGGAGGATCCGATGATTACGTGGAGTCCGTGGAATCCAGTGGCAACGAAGAAGGTAGATCCGTAGACGCTATCGGCGATTGAGAATGGGGCTTCGTGGTATTCTATTGCTTGTAGGGCTGTGAAGTAGAATCCCAGGAGGATCGTTAGGGTTAGGGCGTGGATGGCGTGTTTTCGGTTTCCTTCTGTGATGCTGTGATGGGCTCACGTTACGGTAACGCCTGAGGCTAGTAGGATGGCTGTGTTTAGTAGGGGGACTTCTATCGGGTTGAGTGGTTTAATTCCTGTTGGGGGTCGTTGGCCTCCTAGTTCTGGGGTTGGGGCCAGGCTCGAGTGGAAGAACGCTCAGAAGAACCCTAAGAAGAAGAATGCTTCGGATGTGATGAAAAGGATTATGCCGTATCGTAGGCCTTTTTGGACTGTGGGAGTGTGATGGCCTTGGAAGGTGCTTTCTCGTACAATGTCTCGTCATCATTGGAGTATTACTAGGAGTATTGAGATGAGGCCTAGGGTTAGTAGTATGGATGAGTTGTAGTGGAATCACATGATTAATCCTGAGGTTGTGAGTAGGGCGGCAGCTGCCCCGAAGATTGGTCAAGGGCTTGGGTCAACTATGTGGTATGAGTGTGCTTGGTGTGCCATTAGATGTTTTCTTGTAAGTATAGGCTTAGAAGGAGCACGAAGACGTAGGCCTGGATTATGGCTACTGCTACTTCTAGGATGGTTAGGAGTAGTAGGATGATTATTGTTAGGATGGATACTGCAGGAAGGGTGGGTATTAATGCAATGGAGGCTGTAGAGATGAGTTGGATGAGTAAGTGTCCTGCTGTAAGGTTGGCTGTAAGGCGGACTCCGAGGGCTAGGGGGCGGATTAGTAGGCTGGTTGTTTCGATCAGGATTAGTGCGGGGATTAGGGGTGTAGGGGTACCTTCGGGTAATAGGTGGGCTAAAGAGGCTGATGGTTGGTTTCGTAGGCCTGTTAGTAGTGTGGCGAGCCATAGTGGGAAGGCTAGGGCTATGTTCATAGATAGTTGGGTGGTTGGGGTGAATGTATATGGAAGGAGGCCTAGAAGGTTGATTGTAAGAAGTATGATTATTAGGGATGTAAATATTATGGCTCATTTGTGGCCATTTTTGTTGAGTGGGACTATTAGTTGTTTTGTGATTAGGTGAAGGAGTCATGTTTGGATAGTAGAAAGGCGGTTGTTGATTCATCGGTTGTTTGGGGACGGGAATAGTAGGGCTGGGAAGAGTAGGGATAGTAGGATTAAGGGGATGCCGAATAGATTGGGGCTGGAAAATTGGTCAAAGAAGCTTAGGTTCATGGTCAGGATCATGGTGTGGGTTTGGTAGTGAGGGAGGTCTTATTTGATGGGGGGTTGGTTGTGGTGAAGGCTAGTAGTTTTGGTTGGATGAGGAGTGCTAGGGTTAATCAGGTTATAATTATGATTGAAAATCATGGTGCGGGGTTAAGCTGTGGCATATCATTAAGGAGGGGGAAGTCCCTCTTTGGCTAGCTTAAAAGGCTAGTGCTGTTGCATAGCTTCTTAATGATTAGGATGATGATAGAAGGGACGATCAGGCCTCGAAATGTGGGAGTGGGGTTGATTCTACTACAATGGGTATGTAGCTGTGATTAGCCCCGCAAATTTCTGAGCATTGTCCGTAAAAAATCCCAGGCCGGGTGGTAATGAATGAAGTTTGGTTTAGTCGGCCTGGGATTGCGTCTGTTTTAACTCCGAGCGTTGGGACTGCTCAGGAGTGGAGTACGTCTCCTGCAGTAATGATCACGCGGATGGGGGATTCTATTGGGATAACTACGCGGTGGTCAACTTCTAGCAGTCGGAAGTGGCCGTTGGGTAAGTCTGGGGTGGGCACTATGTAGGAGTCGAATGATAGGTCTTTGAAGTCTGTGTATTCGTAGCTTCAGTATCATTGGTGGCCGATGGCTTTTAGGGTGAGGTCTGGTTCATCGATTTTGTCCATTATGTAGAGGATTTGTAGGGATGGGAGGGCGAGGAGTACCAGGACGATAGCAGGTAGGATTGTCCAGATCAGCTCTACTTCTTGGGCGTCTACAGCATTGGACGAGAGTTTTTCTGTTAGTATGTGGGCTAAAAGGTAGAGAACTAGGCTGCAGATAGCTAGGGCAACGATTAGGGCGTGGTCGTGGAATTCAACGAGTTCTTCTATGATGGGTGATGAGGCGTCTTGGAATCCTAGTTGGGAGTGGTTGGCCACATGAGATGTACAGGATTTTTACCTGTGATTTAGTCTTGACAAGGCTATGTAATTGGTTTACTAACGTCTCATAAGAAAGAAGCATGAGCGGTTAATGCAGTTGGCTTGAAACCAGCATGTGAGGGTTCGATTCCTTCCTTTCTTGTACTTGGACGAAGGCCGGTTCCTCGAAAGTATGGTATGGGGGAGGGCAGCCGTGGATTCATTCAACGTTTGTGGTAGTTAGTTCTGGTTGTAGGACTTTTCGTTTGGCCGGAAAGGCTTCTCAGATGATGAATATTAGTATGATTACGGCTACTATTGAGATTAGGGAGCCGATGGAGGAAATGGTGTTTCATAGTGTGTAGGCGTCGGGATAGTCCGAGTATCGTCGGGGTATTCCTGCTAGGCCTAGGAAGTGCTGGGGGAAGAACGTTAGGTTTACTCCTCTATATATTACCCCGAAGTGGGCTTTTGCTCATGTTTGGTGTAGGGTAAACCCAGTGAGTAGTGGGAATCAGTGAGTAAATCCTGCTAGAATGGCAAAGACGGCGCCTATGGATAGGACGTAGTGGAAGTGGGCAACTACGTAGTACGTGTCGTGCAGGGCGATGTCTAGGGAAGAGTTTGCAAGAACGATTCCTGTTAATCCTCCGATGGTAAATAGGAAGATAAATCCTAGAGCTCATAGTATTGGGGGGGTCTCATTTGATTGTTCCTCCGTGCAGGGTGGCTAGTCAGCTAAATACTTTGATTCCGGTAGGGATGGCAATGATTATAGTGGCTGATGTAAAGTAGGCTCGGGTATCAACGTCTATTCCTACTGTAAACATGTGGTGAGCTCAGACGATGAATCCTAGGAAGCCGATGGATAGTATGGCTCAGACTATTCCCATGTAGCCGAAGGGCTCCTTTTTGCCTGAGTAGTACGTGACTACGTGTGAGATGATTCCGAACCCCGGTAGGATCAGAATATAGACTTCTGGGTGTCCGAAGAATCAGAATAGGTGTTGGTACAGGATTGGGTCTCCTCCTCCAGCGGGGTCGAAGAATGTGGTGTTTAGGTTTCGATCAGTTAGTAATATTGTAATACCGGCGGCGAGTACGGGGAGTGATAGAAGGAGTAGGATGGCGGTAATTAGTACGGATCAGACAAATAGTGGGGTTTGGTATTGTGAGAGTGCGGGGGGTTTTATGTTGATGGCTGTGGTGATAAAGTTGATGGCCCCAAGGATGGAGGAGATACCGGCTAAGTGGAGTGAGAAGATAGCCAGGTCTACTGAAGCTCCGGCGTGGGCAAGGTCACCTGCTAGGGGAGGGTAGACAGTTCAGCCTGTGCCGGCGCCAGCTTCTACAGTGGATGAGGCTAGTAGGAGGAGGAATGATGGGGGGAGGAGTCAAAAGCTTATGTTGTTTATTCGCGGGAATGTTATGTCGGGGGCACCGATTATGAGGGGGACTAATCAGTTGCCGAATCCTCCGATCATGATGGGTATGACTATAAAGAAGCTTATTACAAAGGCGTGAGCGGTAACGATTACATTGTAAATTTGGTCGTCGCCTAGGAGAGTTCCTGGTTGTCCTAGTTCTGCGCGGATTAATAGGCTGAGTGCGGTGCCGACTATTCCTGCTCATGCCCCGAAGATGAGGTACAGGGTGCCAATATCCTTATGGTTAGTGGAAAATAGTCATCGGTTGATGAAGGTGACGGGTAAGATGGCTGAGTGTTGAAGCGTTAGGCTGTAGTCCTTTTTACAGAGGTTTAATTCCTCTTCTTATCGGCTCTGTAGTGAAATTCATGTTGAGTTGCAAGCTCATCGATGCGCACTAGGGTGCGTCAGGGTCTTTGTAGGCAGAAGCCAATTGGTTTAGGCATTTAGCTGTTAACTAGAGTTTTGTGGGATCGAAGCCCATCTGTCTAGGGAGGCTTTAGCTTAATTAAAGCGTCTGACTTGCATTCAGAAGATACAGGTTAATATTCTGTAAGTCTTAATGTGCAGAAACTAAGAGGGTTTAACTCTTATTTAAGGCTTTGAAGGCCTTCGGTTTGGGGTGTTATCCTAAGTTTCTAGACAATGGCATGTATTATTGGGGACAGGGGAAGTAAGAGGATTGATAGTGAGGCAAGGACCGCAGTAGGTGTGCTTGGGGCTTTGCTAGTGTATCATTGTTTTATGTGGTTAGAGGAGTTGGGGGGAAGGGTAATTGTTGAGTGGTATGCGAGGCGTAGGTAGAAGAAGAGGCTGAGCAGTGATAGCATGGCAATTGCCATGGCTGCTGGTGTTATTTCCTGTTTAGTTAGTTCTTGGATGATAAGTCACTTTGGTATAAAGCCTGTTAATGGGGGGAGGCCTGCTAGGGATAAAAGTACTAGTATTAGGGTGGCGTTTAGCACTGGGGTTTTTGTTCATGAGGTTGTGATCATGGATAGGTTAAGGGCTTTGATTTTGTTAAGGGCTAGGAATACGGCTGATGTTATGATTGTGTATAGGTAGAAGGTAAGTAAGGCCAATTTGGGGCTGTAAACTAGGATGATGGCGATTCAGCCTAAGTGGGAGATGGACGAGAAGGCTAGGATTTTGCGTGTTTGTGTTTGGTTCAGTCCTATTCAGCCTCCTAGTGCTGTTGAGGCTAGGGCCATGGCGGTGAGTAGAGCTGGGTCGAGGGATTTGGATGTTAGTAGGAGCAGGGTTAGTGGGGGGAATTTTATGAGGGTCGAGAGTAGCAGGGCTGTTATTAGTGGCGATCCTTGTAGTACTTCTGGGAATCAGAAGTGAAATGGCACTAGGCCCAGTTTAATAGCGATTGCTGCTGTCAGTAGTAGACAGGAGGTTGGGTGGTTTATTTGTGTGATGTCTCATTGGCCGGTGACTCAGGCATTGGTTATGCTAGAGAATAGGACCAGGGCGGAAGCAGCTGCTTGGGTTAGGAAGTATTTCGTTGCGGCTTCTACTGCTCGTGGGTGGTGGGATTTGGCAATTAGGGGAATGATGGCTAGTGCGTTGATCTCCAGTCCTGTCCAGGCCAGAACTCAGTGGTTGCTGGAAATTGTGATTGTGGTGCCCAAGATGAGGCTGAAGGTTATGATTGGGGTCGCGTAAGGGTTCATTAGTAGAGGAGGGGGTTAAACCATCATTTTCGGGGTATGGGCCCGATAGCTTGATTAGCTGACTCTACTAGAAAATAATATAAGGGAAGTATGGAGAATTTTGATTTCTCTTGTGTGGGTTCAATTCCTACTTTTCTAAGGTCAACAGGAAATGAGAGGGCTGTTATACCTCTATGTTCACTTTATCATAGTGACCCTTTGTAGTTCAGGCACATTTCCTTATGTAAGGAGGTAGGCCTGCATAGCAGATAGGTATGCTGATGTGTCAGAGGCACAGAGCTAGTGTGAGGGGTAGGAAGTTTTTTCATAGTAGGTGCATTAGTTGGTCATATCGGAATCGTGGGTATGAAGCTCGGACCCATAAGAAACCAGAAGATAGTAGGAGGACTTTTGTGGCTAGGATGACGGGGAATAGTTCTGTGGGTGGCCCTAGGGCGCTTGGGTTTAGGAATATGATGGCTGTAAGTGTATTTATTAGCATAATGTTCGCATATTCAGCTAGGAAGAATAAGGCGAAGGGTCCTGCGGCGTATTCAACGTTAAACCCTGAGACTAGCTCAGATTCACCCTCTGTGAGGTCAAAAGGAGCTCGGTTTGTCTCTGCTAGGGTGGATACGTATCATATTATTGCTAGGGGTCATGAGGAGAAAATGAAGTATAGAGGCTCCTGTGCGATGGCAAAGGAGCTGAGTGTGTAGCTTCCGCTTAGTATGATTATTGATAGCAGGATTATGGCCAGTGTCACTTCGTATGAAATGGTCTGTGCTACTGCCCGTAGGGCTCCGATTAGTGCGTATTTTGAGTTCGAGGCTCAGCCTGATCATAGGACTGAGTAGACGGCTAGGCTTGACATGGCTATTAGGAAGAGAACTCCGAGGTTTAGATCTGCTAGGGGAAATGGGAGTGGTAGTGGTGCTCAAGTGGTGAGGGCTAGGACAAGGGCTAGTATTGGTATCAGAATGAATAGAAGTGGGGAAGAGGTAGAGGGTCGGATGGGCTCTTTGGTAAATAGTTTCAGTCCGTCCGCAAATGGTTGAAGTAGGCCAAAAGGCCCGACAACGTTAGGGCCTTTGCGGGATTGTATGTAGCTTAGGATTTTCCGTTCTACTAGGGTTAGGAAGGCTACGGCAATCAGGATTGGGATGATGTATAGGAGGGATATAACGAGGCAGCTTAGTGTTGTTATTTGAATCATGGGTGAAGCTAGGGAGAGGATTTGAACCTCTGGGGAAAGGGCTTAAGCCTTCTGCACTTGCCGGGCTCTGCCACTCTAGCTGGTCCTTTTCTAGGATTGAAAGTGGTGGGGGAAGGCCCTCTTCACGGTTTAGTTGGTTTCACTGCTTAGAGGGGGGGGGCGTGCTTGTGGTATTGGCCCCACTTTCCCGGTCCTTTCGTACTGGGGAGAGTGTGTCATAGATAGAAACCGACCTGGATTGCTCCGGTCTGAACTCAGATCACGTAGGACTGTTAATCGTTGAACAAACGAACCCTTAATAGCGGCTGCACCATTAGGATGTCCTGATCCAACATCGAGGTCGTAAACCCCCCTGTCGATATGGGCTCTTGAGGGGGATTGCGCTGTTATCCCTGGGGTAGCTTGGTCCATTAATCAATTATATTGGGTCTGGTCACTGTTAGCACTTTGAGGGGTAGCTCTAGGTAAAGAGGTATGGTCTTGTTTTTGGAGGATTTGTTCTCCTCCAAGGTCGCCCCAACCGAAAAATATCGACCAGGCTCTGCGATGGTAGTGGCCCCAGTGGGGTTGATTGAGGATTCGCGGTGGTCGTTGATTTTTAAGTTCCACAGGGTCTTCTCGTCTTATGTTCACATCCCCGCTTTTGCACGGGGAGATCAATTTCACTGATTATCTGTGAGAGACAGTTAAGACCTCGTTTAGCCATTCATACAAGTCTCGATTTATGGGACAATTGATTGCGCTATCTTTGCACGGTTAGGATACCGCGGCCGTTAAACCTAAGTCACCGGGCAGGCATCACCTTCAATACTTGTTTAATTTGCTGAAGGCTATGTTTTTGGTAAACAGTCGGGCCTTATTAATTTGCCGAGTTCCTTTCACAGATTTTAATCGCTCTTATAGGCGCTCCTGAGTCGGGTTAACAGGGTTAGTTAATACGTGGTCTTGTAGGGGTTTTTGTATCTGTCTAGGTCTGTTAATAATGTTTCTATGTAAGCTTGCGCCGTTAGAGGGGTGTGGCCCTGTACATGAGGGGCCTAGGATGATTCCTAGGATTGTTATGAGGATGGCAGCGGTTTTGGTGATAAGGGGTATGGTTATTGGGGGGGTTTTGGTTGGTGTGATGAAAGAGGTAATGATTATTCCTGCTGTAATGCTGCCTAGGGCGAGTCGGGTTAGGGGGGCGGTGATTAGTGGGTTGTTTTCGTTTATTGATACTATTGGGGGGATTCGGGTTTGTCCAGCTTGGACTAGGATGGTTATGCGGATGCTGTAGGTTGCGGTGAATGCTGTGGCTATAAGGGTTAGGAGTAGGGCTCAAGTATTTAGGTATGATGTGTTTAAGCTTTCGATGATGAGGTCTTTTGAGTAGAATCCGGCTAGGAATGGGGTTCCTATCAGCGCCAGGTTTCCGATGGTTAGGCAGGAAGTAGTGACTGGGAGTATTTTCTGTAGGCCTCCTATCTTTCGGATATCTTGTTCTCCGTTTAGGTTGTGGATGATAGACCCTGAGCATAGGAATAGTATGGCTTTAAAGAAGGCATGGGTTGAGATGTGTAGGAAGGCTAGTTGTGGGAGGTTTAGTCCGATAGTGACTATTATTAGTCCTAGTTGGCTGGATGTTGAGAAAGCAATGATTTTTTTGATGTCATTTTGGGTTAGGGCGCATGTGGCAGCGAATAGGGTTGATAGAGCACCTAGGCATAGGCAGGCAGTTAGGGCTGTCTGGTTGGTGGCTAGCAGGGGGTGCATGCGGATGAGCAGGAAGATTCCGGCTACTACTATGGTACTGGAGTGCAGTAGGGCTGATACTGGGGTGGGGCCTTCTATTGCTGCGGGCAGTCATGGGTGGAGTCCAAATTGGGCGGATTTTCCTGCGGCTGCGAGGATTAATCCTATGAGGGGGAGGATTGGGGTTTGGTGGGGGTGTACGGCTTGTTGGATCTCTCAGGTGTTGAATGTTGAAGCTAGTCATGCTATGCTCAGGATCAGTCCGACGTCTCCGATTCGGTTGTAGATTACGGCTCGTAGGGCGGCGGTGTTGGCATCTGCTCGGCCTTGTCATCAGCCGATGAGAAGGAAGGACATGATTCGTACTCCTTCCCAGCCTACGAATAGGAGGAATATGTTGTTTGCGGTTGTTAGGAGGAGTATGGCGACTAGGAATGTCAGTAGGTAGGTGAAAAATTTTGTTACGTATGGCTCTGAGGCCATGTATCATATGGCGAATTGTAGGATTGATCATGTTACAAATAGGGCGATTGGAAGAAATGTTATTGAGTATTGGTCTATTTTTAGGCTCAGGGGGATTTTAAAGTTTATAATGAATTTTCACTCCCAGTGGCAGGTGACAGATTCTACTCCCGAGTAGATGAATGCGGTTGTAGGGGCTAGGCTAATTAGGAATGCGGTTTTAACAGCGCGGGTGGTGGCTTGTGGGGTGTTTTTAAAGTTTTTAAATAGAAATGGCAGGATGATTGGGGTTAGGAGGATTGTCAGCGTGAGTAGTGTGAGGGAGTTGATTAGTAGTGTGGGGTTCACTATTTTTACTTGGATTTGCACCAAGATGGGTGGTTCCTAAGACCAGTGGATTGCTGTTATCCTTTAAAAGTAAGGGGGCTGAGGTTTTAGGCTCAGATGTAAGAGTTAGCAGCTCTTGTTGGTTAAACCCTCCCCTCGGCAGGTAAGAAGGTTTGAACTTCTATTCTTAGAATCACAGTCTAATGTTTGGTTTAAACTATACTTGCATGAGGGGATTCCGGAGATCAGTTCGGGTTTGAGGATTAGGAGGAATATTGGGATAATGTGGAGTGTTATGAGCAGGTGTTCTCGCGTGGTTGAGTTTTGCATAGATGTGATGTGGGAGGGGATTGAGCCTCGTTGGGTCATTAGTAGTATGAATAAGGTGTAGGAGGCGGTTAGTAGGGTTGCGATTCCTGTTAGGATGATCGTGAAGGCAGATCAGTTGAATAAGGTGATTATAATGGTTAGCTCTGCTATGAGGTTTGTTGTTGGGGGTAAGGCTATGTTTGTTAGATTGGCCAGCAATCATCAGGTAGCTATGAGTGGTAGGAGAGGTTGTAGGCCTCGTGTGAGTAGTAGAATTCGGCTGTGCGTACGTTCATAGTTTGTGTTGGCTAGGCAGAATAGTATGGAGGAAGTTAGTCCATGGGAAATTATTAGGATCATTGCCCCTGAGAATGATCAGTGGGTTTGGATTATTCCTGCGGCGATAACTAGGCCTATGTGGCTAACGGATGAATAAGCGATTAGTGATTTTAGGTCTGTCTGTCGTAGGCAGATTGAGCTAGTCATTAGGGCGCCTCATAGGGCCAGGGTTAGGAAGGGGTAGTGCAGGAGGTTGGACAGTGGGCCCATAAATAGAGTGACTCGTATAATTCCGTATCCTCCTAGCTTTAGTAGTAGGGCGGCGAGGAGTATTGAGCCTGCGATGGGTGCTTCTACGTGGGCTTTTGGCAGTCAGAGGTGTAGGCCGTATAGTGGGGCTTTTACTATGAATGCTATGAGCAGTGCTAGACCTGATAGTATTCCTGTCCATGAGGTGGATAGGGTTGGGTGGGTTAGTTGTAGGGTTGGCAGGTGCAGGGTGCCAATTTTCACGTATAGGTGTATGATTGTGATTAGCAGGGGTAGAGAGCTTACTGGCGTGTAGAATAGCAGGTAGATGCCAGCGCTTAGGCGTTCTGGTTGGTTCCCCCATCGGGTGATTAAGATTAGGGTGGGAATGAGGGTTGCTTCAAATGAGATGTAAAATAGTGCTAGTTCTGTGGTGGAAAAGGCTAGTAGGATGAATGGCTGGACTGCGACTAAGGTTGAGATAAAGATTCGTTTGCGTTGTAGGGGTTCTTGTTGCAGGTGGTTTTGGCTTGCTATGATTATGAGTGGGAGTAGTCAGCAGGATAGTACTAGGAGGGGGGATGAGATTTGGTCAATTCCTGTTCAGTTGGATAAAAATTTGTAGGGGTAGTAGGTTGGGATTAATCACTGTAGGCTTAGGGCAGCGATTAGGAGGCTGTATAAGGTGGTGTTAGTCCATAGAAATTTTGGTGGAGACAGCAGGGCTGTTGGAAGAAGTATGATTGTGGGTAGGATGATTTTTAGCATTGCAGGAGGTTTAGGTTGTGTAGATGGTCGGAGCCATGTGTGCGGGTGGAGGCTACTAGGATGGCCAGGCCTGTGCCCGCCTCACACGCTGAGAAGGTTAGCATGAGAATTGGTACCATGGTGAATGAGGAGACTTGGTTTTCGATGGATCATATTGATAGGCCTACGAATATCGATAATATTATGCTTTCAAGGCATAGTAGGGCGGATACTAGGTGGGTTCGGTGGAAGGCTAGTCCTAGTCCGCTGAAAATGAAGGCTGAGTAGAAGCTTAAATGTAGGGGCGACATAAGAAAGTTACAGGGTTGGCTGTAATCTGCTGGGTCGAAACCAGCTATCTTTTTGGTTAGACTAACTTTCTGTTATTCTGCTCATTCTAGGCCCCCTTGAATTCACTCGTAGGCCAGTCCGAGTGTTAGGAGAAGGAGGATCACTACAGTTCAGGTGAGGGTCATTAGGGGGGATTGGAGTTGGACGGCTCATGGCAGGGGGAGTAGGAGGGCGATTTCTAGGTCGAATAGGACGAACAGGATGGCTACTGAGGAAGAATCGGACTGAGAATGGTAATCGAGCAGATCCAAGTGGGTCGAATCCACATTCGTACGGTGAGAGTTTCTCTGAGTCGGGGTTTATTTGGGCGAGTCAGAAGTTTAATGCGGTTAGGGCGGCGCTTAGGATTGATGATAGGGCAAATATGAACATGAGTGCGTTCATTGCTCTCCTCTGGGTTTATACCAGATTCTAGAGATTGGAAGTCAATTGTAATTAATATACTAGAAGAGCAAGATCCTCATCAGTAGATGGTTATGTAGAGGAATAGTCAGATGACGTCTACGAAGTGTCAGTATCAGGCTGCTGCCTCGAATCCGAAGTGGTGGTCTGATGTAAAGTGGAACTTGATCAGTCGGAAGAGGCAGACGGTCAGGAAGGAGGATCCGATGATTACGTGGAGTCCGTGGAATCCAGTGGCAACGAAGAAGGTAGATCCGTAGACGCTATCGGCGATTGAGAATGGGGCTTCGTGGTATTCTATTGCTTGTAGGGCTGTGAAGTAGAATCCCAGGAGGATCGTTAGGGTTAGGGCGTGGATGGCGTGTTTTCGGTTTCCTTCTGTGATGCTGTGATGGGCTCACGTTACGGTAACGCCTGAGGCTAGTAGGATGGCTGTGTTTAGTAGGGGGACTTCTATCGGGTTGAGTGGTTTAATTCCTGTTGGGGGTCGTTGGCCTCCTAGTTCTGGGGTTGGGGCCAGGCTCGAGTGGAAGAACGCTCAGAAGAACCCTAAGAAGAAGAATGCTTCGGATGTGATGAAAAGGATTATGCCGTATCGTAGGCCTTTTTGGACTGTGGGAGTGTGATGGCCTTGGAAGGTGCTTTCTCGTACAATGTCTCGTCATCATTGGAGTATTACTAGGAGTATTGAGATGAGGCCTAGGGTTAGTAGTATGGATGAGTTGTAGTGGAATCACATGATTAATCCTGAGGTTGTGAGTAGGGCGGCGGCTGCCCCGAAGATTGGTCAAGGGCTTGGGTCAACTATGTGGTATGAGTGTGCTTGGTGTGCCATTAGATGTTTTCTTGTAAGTATAGGCTTAGAAGGAGCACGAAGACGTAGGCCTGGATTATGGCTACTGCTACTTCTAGGATGGTTAGGAGTAGTAGGATGATTATTGTTAGGATGGATACTGCAGGAAGGGTGGGTATTAATGCAATGGAGGCTGTAGAGATGAGTTGGATGAGTAAGTGTCCTGCTGTAAGGTTGGCTGTAAGGCGGACTCCGAGGGCTAGGGGGCGGATTAGTAGGCTGGTTGTTTCGATCAGGATTAGTGCGGGGATTAGGGGTGTAGGGGTACCTTCGGGTAATAGGTGGGCTAAAGAGGCTGATGGTTGGTTTCGTAGGCCTGTTAGTAGTGTGGCGAGCCATAGTGGGAAGGCTAGGGCTATGTTCATAGATAGTTGGGTGGTTGGGGTGAATGTATATGGAAGGAGGCCTAGAAGGTTGATTGTAAGAAGTATGATTATTAGGGATGTAAATATTATGGCTCATTTGTGGCCATTTTTGTTGAGTGGGACTATTAGTTGTTTTGTGATTAGGTGAAGGAGTCATGTTTGGATAGTAGAAAGGCGGTTGTTGATTCATCGGTTGTTTGGGGACGGGAATAGTAGGGCTGGGAAGAGTAGGGATAGTAGGATTAAGGGGATGCCGAATAGATTGGGGCTGGAAAATTGGTCAAATTGGTCTATTATCTTCCTATTTACCATCGGAGGATTAACAGGAATCGTTCTTGCAAACTCTTCCCTAGACATCGCCCTGCACGACACGTACTACGTAGTTGCCCACTTCCACTACGTCCTATCCATAGGCGCCGTCTTTGCCATTCTAGCAGGATTTACTCAGTGATTCCCACTACTCACTGGGTTTACCCTACACCAAACATGAGCAAAAGCCCACTTCGGGGTAATATTTACAGGAGTAAACCTAACGTTCTTCCCCCAGCACTTCCTAGGCCTAGCAGGAATACCCCGACGATACTCGGACTATCCCGACGCCTACACACTATGAAACACCATTTCCTCCATCGGCTCCCTAATCTCAATAGTAGCCGTAATCATACTAATATTCATCATCTGAGAAGCCTTTTTGGCCAAACGAAAAGTCCTACAACCAGAACTAACTACCACAAACGTTGAATGAATCCACGGCTGCCCTCCCCCATACCATACTTTCGAGGAACCGGCCTTCGTCCAAGTACAAGAAAGGAAGGAATCGAACCCTCACATGCTGGTTTCAAGCCAACTGCATTAACCGCTCATGCTTCTTTCTTATGAGACGTTAGTAAACCAATTACATAGCCTTGTCAAGACTAAATCACAGGTAAAAATCCTGTACATCTCATGTGGCCAACCACTCCCAACTAGGATTCCAAGACGCCTCATCACCCATCATAGAAGAACTCGTTGAATTCCACGACCACGCCCTAATCGTTGCCCTAGCTATCTGCAGCCTAGTTCTCTACCTTTTAGCCCACATACTAACAGAAAAACTCTCGTCCAATGCTGTAGACGCCCAAGAAGTAGAGCTGATCTGGACAATCCTACCTGCTATCGTCCTGGTACTCCTCGCCCTCCCATCCCTACAAATCCTCTACATAATGGACAAAATCGATGAACCAGACCTCACCCTAAAAGCCATCGGCCACCAATGATACTGAAGCTACGAATACACAGACTTCAAAGACCTATCATTCGACTCCTACATAGTGCCCACCCCAGACTTACCCAACGGCCACTTCCGACTGCTAGAAGTTGACCACCGCGTAGTTATCCCAATAGAATCCCCCATCCGCGTGATCATTACTGCAGGAGACGTACTCCACTCCTGAGCAGTCCCAACGCTCGGAGTTAAAACAGACGCAATCCCAGGCCGACTAAACCAAACTTCATTCATTACCACCCGGCCTGGGATTTTTTACGGACAATGCTCAGAAATTTGCGGGGCTAATCACAGCTACATACCCATTGTAGTAGAATCAACCCCACTCCCACATTTCGAGGCCTGATCGTCCCTTCTATCATCATCCTAATCATTAAGAAGCTATGCAACAGCACTAGCCTTTTAAGCTAGCCAAAGAGGGACTTCCCCCTCCTTAATGATATGCCACAGCTTAACCCCGCACCATGATTTTCAATCATAATTATAACCTGATTAACCCTAGCACTCCTCATCCAACCAAAACTACTAGCCTTCACCACAACCAACCCCCCATCAAATAAGACCTCCCTCACTACCAAACCCACACCATGATCCTGACCATGAACCTAAGCTTCTTTGACCAATTTTCCAGCCCCAATCTATTCGGCATCCCCTTAATCCTACTATCCCTACTCTTCCCAGCCCTACTATTCCCGTCCCCAAACAACCGATGAATCAACAACCGCCTTTCTACTATCCAAACATGACTCCTTCACCTAATCACAAAACAACTAATAGTCCCACTCAACAAAAATGGCCACAAATGAGCCATAATATTTACATCCCTAATAATCATACTTCTTACAATCAACCTTCTAGGCCTCCTTCCATATACATTCACCCCAACCACCCAACTATCTATGAACATAGCCCTAGCCTTCCCACTATGGCTCGCCACACTACTAACAGGCCTACGAAACCAACCATCAGCCTCTTTAGCCCACCTATTACCCGAAGGTACCCCTACACCCCTAATCCCCGCACTAATCCTGATCGAAACAACCAGCCTACTAATCCGCCCCCTAGCCCTCGGAGTCCGCCTTACAGCCAACCTTACAGCAGGACACTTACTCATCCAACTCATCTCTACAGCCTCCATTGCATTAATACCCACCCTTCCTGCAGTATCCATCCTAACAATAATCATCCTACTACTCCTAACCATCCTAGAAGTAGCAGTAGCCATAATCCAGGCCTACGTCTTCGTGCTCCTTCTAAGCCTATACTTACAAGAAAACATCTAATGGCACACCAAGCACACTCATACCACATAGTTGACCCAAGCCCTTGACCAATCTTCGGGGCAGCTGCCGCCCTACTCACAACCTCAGGATTAATCATGTGATTCCACTACAACTCATCCATACTACTAACCCTAGGCCTCATCTCAATACTCCTAGTAATACTCCAATGATGACGAGACATTGTACGAGAAAGCACCTTCCAAGGCCATCACACTCCCACAGTCCAAAAAGGCCTACGATACGGCATAATCCTTTTCATCACATCCGAAGCATTCTTCTTCTTAGGGTTCTTCTGAGCGTTCTTCCACTCGAGCCTGGCCCCAACCCCAGAACTAGGAGGCCAACGACCCCCAACAGGAATTAAACCACTCAACCCGATAGAAGTCCCCCTACTAAACACAGCCATCCTACTAGCCTCAGGCGTTACCGTAACGTGAGCCCATCACAGCATCACAGAAGGAAACCGAAAACACGCCATCCACGCCCTAACCCTAACGATCCTCCTGGGATTCTACTTCACAGCCCTACAAGCAATAGAATACCACGAAGCCCCATTCTCAATCGCCGATAGCGTCTACGGATCTACCTTCTTCGTTGCCACTGGATTCCACGGACTCCACGTAATCATCGGATCCTCCTTCCTGACCGTCTGCCTCTTCCGACTGATCAAGTTCCACTTTACATCAGACCACCACTTCGGATTCGAGGCAGCAGCCTGATACTGACACTTCGTAGACGTCATCTGACTATTCCTCTACATAACCATCTACTGATGAGGATCTTGCTCTTCTAGTATATTAATTACAATTGACTTCCAATCTCTAGAATCTGGTATAAACCCAGAGGAGAGCAATGAACGCACTCATGTTCATATTTGCCCTATCATCAATCCTAAGCGCCGCCCTAACCGCATTAAACTTCTGACTCGCCCAAATAAACCCCGACTCAGAGAAACTCTCACCGTACGAATGTGGATTCGACCCACTTGGATCTGCTCGATTACCATTCTCAGTCCGATTCTTCCTCAGTAGCCATCCTGTTCGTCCTATTCGACCTAGAAATCGCCCTCCTACTCCCCCTGCCATGAGCCGTCCAACTCCAATCCCCCCTAATGACCCTCACCTGAACTGTAGTGATCCTCCTTCTCCTAACACTCGGACTGGCCTACGAGTGAATTCAAGGGGGCCTAGAATGAGCAGAATAACAGAAAGTTAGTCTAACCAAAAAGATAGCTGGTTTCGACCCAGCAGATTACAGCCAACCCTGTAACTTTCTTATGTCGCCCCTACATTTAAGCTTCTACTCAGCCTTCATTTTCAGCGGACTAGGACTAGCCTTCCACCGAACCCACCTAGTATCCGCCCTACTATGCCTTGAAAGCATAATATTATCGATATTCGTAGGCCTATCAATATGATCCATCGAAAACCAAGTCTCCTCATTCACCATGGTACCAATTCTCATGCTAACCTTCTCAGCGTGTGAGGCGGGCACAGGCCTGGCCATCCTAGTAGCCTCCACCCGCACACATGGCTCCGACCATCTACACAACCTAAACCTCCTGCAATGCTAAAAATCATCCTACCCACAATCATACTTCTTCCAACAGCCCTGCTGTCTCCACCAAAATTTCTATGGACTAACACCACCTTATACAGCCTCCTAATCGCTGCCCTAAGCCTACAGTGATTAATCCCAACCTACTACCCCTACAAATTTTTATCCAACTGAACAGGAATTGACCAAATCTCATCCCCCCTCCTAGTACTATCCTGCTGACTACTCCCACTCATAATCATAGCAAGCCAAAACCACCTGCAACAAGAACCCCTACAACGCAAACGAATCTTTATCTCAACCTTAGTCGCAGTCCAGCCATTCATCCTACTAGCCTTTTCCACCACAGAACTAGCACTATTTTACATCTCATTTGAAGCAACCCTCATTCCCACCCTAATCTTAATCACCCGATGGGGGAACCAACCAGAACGCCTAAGCGCTGGCATCTACCTGCTATTCTACACGCCAGTAAGCTCTCTACCCCTGCTAATCACAATCATACACCTATACGTGAAAATTGGCACCCTGCACCTGCCAACCCTACAACTAACCCACCCAACCCTATCCACCTCATGGACAGGAATACTATCAGGTCTAGCACTGCTCATAGCATTCATAGTAAAAGCCCCACTATACGGCCTACACCTCTGACTGCCAAAAGCCCACGTAGAAGCACCCATCGCAGGCTCAATACTCCTCGCCGCCCTACTACTAAAGCTAGGAGGATACGGAATTATACGAGTCACTCTATTTATGGGCCCACTGTCCAACCTCCTGCACTACCCCTTCCTAACCCTGGCCCTATGAGGCGCCCTAATGACTAGCTCAATCTGCCTACGACAGACAGACCTAAAATCACTAATCGCTTATTCATCCGTTAGCCACATAGGCCTAGTTATCGCCGCAGGAATAATCCAAACCCACTGATCATTCTCAGGGGCAATGATCCTAATAATTTCCCATGGACTAACTTCCTCCATACTATTCTGCCTAGCCAACACAAACTATGAACGTACGCACAGCCGAATTCTACTACTCACACGAGGCCTACAACCTCTCCTACCACTCATAGCTACCTGATGATTGCTGGCCAATCTAACAAACATAGCCTTACCCCCAACAACAAACCTCATAGCAGAGCTAACCATTATAATCACCTTATTCAACTGATCTGCCTTCACGATCATCCTAACAGGAATCGCAACCCTACTAACCGCCTCCTACACCTTATTCATACTACTAATGACCCAACGAGGCTCAATCCCCTCCCACATCACATCTATGCAAAACTCAACCACGCGAGAACACCTGCTCATAACACTCCACATTATCCCAATATTCCTCCTAATCCTCAAACCCGAACTGATCTCCGGAATCCCCTCATGCAAGTATAGTTTAAACCAAACATTAGACTGTGATTCTAAGAATAGAAGTTCAAACCTTCTTACCTGCCGAGGGGAGGGTTTAACCAACAAGAGCTGCTAACTCTTACATCTGAGCCTAAAACCTCAGCCCCCTTACTTTTAAAGGATAACAGCAATCCACTGGTCTTAGGAACCACCCATCTTGGTGCAAATCCAAGTAAAAATAGTGAACCCCACACTACTAATCAACTCCCTCACACTACTCACGCTGACAATCCTCCTAACCCCAATCATCCTGCCATTTCTATTTAAAAACTTTAAAAACACCCCACAAGCCACCACCCGCGCTGTTAAAACCGCATTCCTAATTAGCCTAGCCCCTACAACCGCATTCATCTACTCGGGAGTAGAATCTGTCACCTGCCACTGGGAGTGAAAATTCATTATAAACTTTAAAATCCCCCTGAGCCTAAAAATAGACCAATACTCAATAACATTTCTTCCAATCGCCCTATTTGTAACATGATCAATCCTACAATTCGCCATATGATACATGGCCTCAGAGCCATACGTAACAAAATTTTTCACCTACCTACTGACATTCCTAGTCGCCATACTCCTCCTAACAACCGCAAACAACATATTCCTCCTATTCGTAGGCTGGGAAGGAGTACGAATCATGTCCTTCCTTCTCATCGGCTGATGACAAGGCCGAGCAGATGCCAACACCGCCGCCCTACGAGCCGTAATCTACAACCGAATCGGAGACGTCGGACTGATCCTGAGCATAGCATGACTAGCTTCAACATTCAACACCTGAGAGATCCAACAAGCCGTACACCCCCACCAAACCCCAATCCTCCCCCTCATAGGATTAATCCTCGCAGCCGCAGGAAAATCCGCCCAATTTGGACTCCACCCATGACTGCCCGCAGCAATAGAAGGCCCCACCCCAGTATCAGCCCTACTGCACTCCAGTACCATAGTAGTAGCCGGAATCTTCCTGCTCATCCGCATGCACCCCCTGCTAGCCACCAACCAGACAGCCCTAACTGCCTGCCTATGCCTAGGTGCTCTATCAACCCTATTCGCTGCCACATGCGCCCTAACCCAAAATGACATCAAAAAAATCATTGCTTTCTCAACATCCAGCCAACTAGGACTAATAATAGTCACTATCGGACTAAACCTCCCACAACTAGCCTTCCTACACATCTCAACCCATGCCTTCTTTAAAGCCATACTATTCCTATGCTCAGGGTCTATCATCCACAACCTAAACGGAGAACAAGATATCCGAAAGATAGGAGGCCTACAGAAAATACTCCCAGTCACTACTTCCTGCCTAACCATCGGAAACCTGGCGCTGATAGGAACCCCATTCCTAGCCGGATTCTACTCAAAAGACCTCATCATCGAAAGCTTAAACACATCATACCTAAATACTTGAGCCCTACTCCTAACCCTTATAGCCACAGCATTCACCGCAACCTACAGCATCCGCATAACCATCCTAGTCCAAGCTGGACAAACCCGAATCCCCCCAATAGTATCAATAAACGAAAACAACCCACTAATCACCGCCCCCCTAACCCGACTCGCCCCAGGCAGCATTACAGCAGGAATAATCATTACCTCTTTCATCACACCAACCAAAACCCCCCCAATAACCATACCCCTTATCACCAAAACCGCTGCCATCCTCATAACAATCCTAGGAATCATCCTAGGCCCCTCATGTACAGGGCCACACCCCTCTAACGGCGCAAGCTTACATAGAAACATTATTAACAGACCTAGACAGATACAAAAACCCCTACAAGACCACGTATTAACTAACCCTGTTAACCCGACTCAGGAGCGCCTATAAGAGCGATTAAAATCTGTGAAAGGAACTCGGCAAATTAATAAGGCCCGACTGTTTACCAAAAACATAGCCTTCAGCAAATTAAACAAGTATTGAAGGTGATGCCTGCCCGGTGACTTAGGTTTAACGGCCGCGGTATCCTAACCGTACAAAGATAGCGCAATCAATTGTCCCATAAATCGAGACTTGTATGAATGGCTAAACGAGGTCTTAACTGTCTCTCACAGATAATCAGTGAAATTGATCTCCCCGTGCAAAAGCGGGGATGTGAACATAAGACGAGAAGACCCTGTGGAACTTAAAAATCAACGACCACCGCGAATCCTCAATCAACCCCACTGGGGCCACTACCATCGCAGAGCCTGGTCGATATTTTTCGGTTGGGGCGACCTTGGAGGAGAACAAATCCTCCAAAAACAAGACCATACCTCTTTACCTAGAGCTACCCCTCAAAGTGCTAACAGTGACCAGACCCAATATAATTGATTAATGGACCAAGCTACCCCAGGGATAACAGCGCAATCCCCCTCAAGAGCCCATATCGACAGGGGGGTTTACGACCTCGATGTTGGATCAGGACATCCTAATGGTGCAGCCGCTATTAAGGGTTCGTTTGTTCAACGATTAACAGTCCTACGTGATCTGAGTTCAGACCGGAGCAATCCAGGTCGGTTTCTATCTATGACACACTCTCCCCAGTACGAAAGGACCGGGAAAGTGGGGCCAATACCACAAGCACGCCCCCCCCCTCTAAGCAGTGAAACCAACTAAACCGTGAAGAGGGCCTTCCCCCACCACTTTCAATCCTAGAAAAGGACCAGCTAGAGTGGCAGAGCCCGGCAAGTGCAGAAGGCTTAAGCCCTTTCCCCAGAGGTTCAAATCCTCTCCCTAGCTTCACCCATGATTCAAATAACAACACTAAGCTGCCTCGTTATATCCCTCCTATACATCATCCCAATCCTGATTGCCGTAGCCTTCCTAACCCTAGTAGAACGGAAAATCCTAAGCTACATACAATCCCGCAAAGGCCCTAACGTTGTCGGGCCTTTTGGCCTACTTCAACCATTTGCGGACGGACTGAAACTATTTACCAAAGAGCCCATCCGACCCTCTACCTCTTCCCCACTTCTATTCATTCTGATACCAATACTAGCCCTTGTCCTAGCCCTCACCACTTGAGCACCACTACCACTCCCATTTCCCCTAGCAGATCTAAACCTCGGAGTTCTCTTCCTAATAGCCATGTCAAGCCTAGCCGTCTACTCAGTCCTATGATCAGGCTGAGCCTCGAACTCAAAATACGCACTAATCGGAGCCCTACGGGCAGTAGCACAGACCATTTCATACGAAGTGACACTGGCCATAATCCTGCTATCAATAATCATACTAAGCGGAAGCTACACACTCAGCTCCTTTGCCATCGCACAGGAGCCTCTATACTTCATTTTCTCCTCATGACCCCTAGCAATAATATGATACGTATCCACCCTAGCAGAGACAAACCGAGCTCCTTTTGACCTCACAGAGGGTGAATCTGAGCTAGTCTCAGGGTTTAACGTTGAATACGCCGCAGGACCCTTCGCCTTATTCTTCCTAGCTGAATATGCGAACATTATGCTAGTAAATACACTTACAGCCATCATATTCCTAAACCCAAGCGCCCTAGGGCCACCCACAGAACTATTCCCCGTCATCCTAGCCACAAAAGTCCTCCTACTATCTTCTGGTTTCTTATGGGTCCGAGCTTCATACCCACGATTCCGATATGACCAACTAATGCACCTACTATGAAAAAACTTCCTACCCCTCACACTAGCTCTGTGCCTCTGACACATCAGCATACCTATCTGCTATGCAGGCCTACCTCCTTACATAAGGAAATGTGCCTGAACTACAAAGGGTCACTATGATAAAGTGAACATAGAGGTATAACAGCCCTCTCATTTCCTGTTGACCTTAGAAAAGTAGGAATTGAACCCACACAAGAGAAATCAAAATTCTCCATACTTCCCTTATATTATTTTCTAGTAGAGTCAGCTAATCAAGCTATCGGGCCCATACCCCGAAAATGATGGTTTAACCCCCTCCTCTACTAATGAACCCTTACGCGACCCCAATCATAACCTTCAGCCTCATCTTGGGCACCACAATCACAATTTCCAGCAACCACTGAGTTCTGGCCTGGACAGGACTGGAGATCAACGCACTAGCCATCATTCCCCTAATTGCCAAATCCCACCACCCACGAGCAGTAGAAGCCGCAACGAAATACTTCCTAACCCAAGCAGCTGCTTCCGCCCTGGTCCTATTCTCTAGCATAACCAATGCCTGAGTCACCGGCCAATGAGACATCACACAAATAAACCACCCAACCTCCTGTCTACTACTGACAGCAGCAATCGCTATTAAACTGGGCCTAGTGCCATTTCACTTCTGATTCCCAGAAGTACTACAAGGATCGCCACTAATAACAGCCCTGCTACTCTCGACCCTCATAAAATTCCCCCCACTAACCCTGCTCCTACTAACATCCAAATCCCTCGACCCAGCTCTACTCACCGCCATGGCCCTAGCCTCAACAGCACTAGGAGGCTGAATAGGACTGAACCAAACACAAACACGCAAAATCCTAGCCTTCTCGTCCATCTCCCACTTAGGCTGAATCGCCATCATCCTAGTTTACAGCCCCAAATTGGCCTTACTTACCTTCTACCTATACACAATCATAACATCAGCCGTATTCCTAGCCCTTAACAAAATCAAAGCCCTTAACCTATCCATGATCACAACCTCATGAACAAAAACCCCAGTGCTAAACGCCACCCTAATACTAGTACTTTTATCCCTAGCAGGCCTCCCCCCATTAACAGGCTTTATACCAAAGTGACTTATCATCCAAGAACTAACTAAACAGGAAATAACACCAGCAGCCATGGCAATTGCCATGCTATCACTGCTCAGCCTCTTCTTCTACCTACGCCTCGCATACCACTCAACAATTACCCTTCCCCCCAACTCCTCTAACCACATAAAACAATGATACACTAGCAAAGCCCCAAGCACACCTACTGCGGTCCTTGCCTCACTATCAATCCTCTTACTTCCCCTGTCCCCAATAATACATGCCATTGTCTAGAAACTTAGGATAACACCCCAAACCGAAGGCCTTCAAAGCCTTAAATAAGAGTTAAACCCTCTTAGTTTCTGCACATTAAGACTTACAGAATATTAACCTGTATCTTCTGAATGCAAGTCAGACGCTTTAATTAAGCTAAAGCCTCCCTAGACAGATGGGCTTCGATCCCACAAAACTCTAGTTAACAGCTAAATGCCTAAACCAATTGGCTTCTGCCTACAAAGACCCTGACGCACCCTAGTGCGCATCGATGAGCTTGCAACTCAACATGAATTTCACTACAGAGCCGATAAGAAGAGGAATTAAACCTCTGTAAAAAGGACTACAGCCTAACGCTTCAACACTCAGCCATCTTACCCGTCACCTTCATCAACCGATGACTATTTTCCACTAACCATAAGGATATTGGCACCCTGTACCTCATCTTCGGGGCATGAGCAGGAATAGTCGGCACCGCACTCAGCCTATTAATCCGCGCAGAACTAGGACAACCAGGAACTCTCCTAGGCGACGACCAAATTTACAATGTAATCGTTACCGCTCACGCCTTTGTAATAAGCTTCTTTATAGTCATACCCATCATGATCGGAGGATTCGGCAACTGATTAGTCCCCCTCATAATCGGTGCCCCCGACATAGCATTCCCGCGAATAAACAACATAAGCTTTTGACTCCTCCCCCCATCATTCCTCCTCCTACTAGCCTCATCCACTGTAGAAGCTGGCGCCGGCACAGGCTGAACTGTCTACCCTCCCCTAGCAGGTAACCTTGCCCACGCCGGAGCTTCAGTAGACCTGGCTATCTTCTCACTCCACTTAGCCGGTATCTCCTCCATCCTTGGGGCCATCAACTTTATCACCACAGCCATCAACATAAAACCCCCCGCACTCTCACAATACCAAACCCCACTATTTGTCTGATCCGTACTAATTACCGCCATCCTACTCCTTCTATCACTCCCCGTACTCGCCGCCGGTATTACAATATTACTAACTGATCGAAACCTAAACACCACATTCTTCGACCCCGCTGGAGGAGGAGACCCAATCCTGTACCAACACCTATTCTGATTCTTCGGACACCCAGAAGTCTATATTCTGATCCTACCGGGGTTCGGAATCATCTCACACGTAGTCACATACTACTCAGGCAAAAAGGAGCCCTTCGGCTACATGGGAATAGTCTGAGCCATACTATCCATCGGCTTCCTAGGATTCATCGTCTGAGCTCACCACATGTTTACAGTAGGAATAGACGTTGATACCCGAGCCTACTTTACATCAGCCACTATAATCATTGCCATCCCTACCGGAATCAAAGTATTTAGCTGACTAGCCACCCTGCACGGAGGAACAATCAAATGAGACCCCCCCAATACTATGAGCTCTAGGATTTATCTTCCTATTTACCATCGGAGGATTAACAGGAATCGTTCTTGCAAACTCTTCCCTAGACATCGCCCTGCACGACACGTACTACGTAGTTGCCCACTTCCACTACGTCCTATCCATAGGCGCCGTCTTTGCCATTCTAGCAGGATTTACTCACTGATTCCCACTACTCACTGGGTTTACCCTACACCAAACATGAGCAAAAGCCCACTTCGGGGTAATATTTACAGGAGTAAACCTAACGTTCTTCCCCCAGCACTTCCTAGGCCTAGCAGGAATACCCCGACGATACTCGGACTATCCCGACGCCTACACACTATGAAACACCATTTCCTCCATCGGCTCCCTAATCTCAATAGTAGCCGTAATCATACTAATATTCATCATCTGAGAAGCCTTTCCGGCCAAACGAAAAGTCCTACAACCAGAACTAACTACCACAAACGTTGAATGAATCCACGGCTGCCCTCCCCCATACCATACTTTCGAGGAACCGGCCTTCGTCCAAGTACAAGAAAGGAAGGAATCGAACCCTCACATGCTGGTTTCAAGCCAACTGCATTAACCGCTCATGCTTCTTTCTTATGAGACGTTAGTAAACCAATTACATAGCCTTGTCAAGACTAAATCACAGGTAAAAATCCTGTACATCTCATGTGGCCAACCACTCCCAACTAGGATTCTGTCCTGGTTCCAGTTAGGACAGAGTTAAGTAGCTCATAGTAGCTGGTAGGGTGCTATGTTTTGGATTAGGATGAGAAGAGCGCTGATAACATGCTGATGTTTTAATTGTTGCAGAGCAGTGTTTACACCAGGCCAAGGACTTTTCGGCTTCTTGCTCTGTCCTGCCAGCGAGCAGGCTGGGGGTGCAGCAGGAGCTGGGAGGGGACAGACCCAGGACAGCTGACCCAAACTGGCCAAAGGGGTATTCCATACCATCTGACGTCATGCTAAACAATATATAGGGGTGGCTGGCCGGGGTGGGGGGGCCGGCTGCTCGGGAATAGGCTGGGCATCGGTCAGCGGGTGGTGAGCAATTGCATTGTGCATCACTTGTTTTCTTACACATTATTATTGTTAATACTATTACCATTATCACTATTATTATTATTATTGTTATTATTATTTTCCTGTCTTAATAAACTGTCTTTATCTCAACTCACAGGCTTCACTTTCCCGTTTCTCTCCCCCATCCCAGAGAGGGAGGGGGGAGGGTGAGCGAACGGCTGTGTGGTGTTTAGCTGCCAGCCGGGTTAAACCACAACAGTCTTTTTGGCGCCCAACGTGGGGCCCGAAGGGTTGAGATATCGACAAATCTGACCAGAGTGTGTTAAACTAATATTGGTATAAGTATTGGACCTGCTTAATAGTTGCTAGTCACGATGTTGATTGCCTTAATCTCCAGTCTGCTGTACCTGTATTCCAAATTGAGTTTTATGGTGCGTTACTTTCTGTATGTGCTCCCTGTTGCACTGTTTATCCTTTCCGGGCCCTGGTTTAAGATTGTTATGGTACTGTGCGGTGTAGCAATGGCTTATGAAATGATGAAATATCTGGTCATGACTTTAACCTGGTATTTGTACTCAGCACTGACATCGACTCTATACTTTGGAACCCATATCTCGGAAACTATTAGCAATTACACCTATTGCCTGTTTTCGTTAGGGAGCCAATCTGTGAAGGGGACAGGGGAAGACATGTTTCCCTACCTGTTCACTCTCCCTTTCTCCTTCACCACCACCCTCTTATCCCCCGAGTTAGTTACGGTGGTTCTCCGAGATGTTGAATATCCTTGGGATACTCAGACCAGCCTGCTCTTGTTGTTATGTCTCCTGAATGCGCTTCAGATTTTGTGGAGGGTTAAACAACTACTTAGGAATCTCATCCGGAGATCTGTCTTGAGGCGGGATAGTTGCGAGTGGCAGGGAGTGTGGGAGGATATGGGCAGGTTTCTAGAGCAGTGGTCACCTCCAGTGTTTTGGACATTCACCCCTGAACAACTGCAAAATCCTAAAAAGCTGGCAGAATGCTTGAAAAAAAGGTGTCATGACTCTGGCAGTTCCAAAGTGACACAAATCACTGTAGCGTGCTGGGGTCTGGCTTGTGCCTATCGAGCTGCAATTGATGCTACTAGCAACCTAGCTCCAGCTCCTGTAGCCGTTCCAGCTGCAGCTCCTGCAGCCACTCCAGCTGCAGCTCCTGCAGCCGCTCCAGCTGCAGCTCCTGCAGCCGCTCCAGCTGCAGCTCCTGTAGCCGTTCCAGCTCCAGCTCCTGCAGCCGCTCCAGCTCCTGCAGCCGCTCCAGCTCCTGCAGCCGCTCCAGCTCCTGCAGCCGCTCCAGCTCCTGCAGCCGCTCCAGTTCCAGATCCTGCAGCTACTCCAGCTCCAGCTCCTGCAGCCGTTCCAGTTCCAGCTCCTGCAGCCGCTCCAGCTCCTGCAGCCGGATCCAAAGTAGGATCCAACCCTAACCCCTACCCCAACAAACCCTAGAAACCCTAACCCTAAAAACCCTTACAGCCCTAACCCGATAAAATTTACCACACTAAACCCCTGAAGAGTGTTCTGGGGGGTCCACATTCAATTCTGGAATTTCACACTTCCATTTAAGTCTTCTTCCCCCCCAATTTGGGGGTTCGCCCACCCAATTTTGGGGGTTCCTCCCCTAATTGGGGGGGGACACAACCAATTTTGGGGGGGACACAACCAATTTTGGGGGGGACACAACCAATTTTGGGGGGGACACAACCAATTTTAGAGTCCCCCACCCTCCTTTTTTGGGTTTCCCCCAATATTAAGAGCTCTTCCGCCCAATTTTGGGGGACCCCACTATTTTGACGTTCCTTCCCCTAACTTGGGGCTTCAACCCTTCGATTTTGGGGGGGCTCCCACCCTCTTATTTTGGCCTTCCG
This sequence comes from Anser brachyrhynchus, assembly GCF_964034855.1. NCBI lineage: Eukaryota > Metazoa > Chordata > Aves > Anseriformes > Anatidae > Anser > Anser brachyrhynchus. The sequence continues at coordinate 183,532 of NW_027663717.1, forward strand.
CCCTAATATGAGGCCTAACCCCTCAGAACCTTGACCCCTAAGCCTACGGCAACCACCGATCTAACCCTAACCCCTACCCCAAAAAACCCTAGAAACCCTAACCCTAAAAACCCTTACAGTCCTAACCCGATAAAATTTACCACACTAGACCTATGCCTAAAAGCCCTAACCCTAAAAATTAAGACCCTCTAAACCCTAACCCAAAAAGTAAAGATTCTCAAAGCCCTAACCCTGGAGACCCTAACCTTAATTTTTTTTTTTAAGACCTTAAAACCCTAACTCTAAATACCTGACCATAACTAAAACCCTAAGACCCTAACCCTAAAAACCCTATCAACACTAAAACCACAAAATATTTTAAAACCTTAACACACCAACCCCCAACCCCTAACCCTTATAACTCCAGCCCTAACAACCTTAAAAACCTAACCCTAAACCCTGGAAACCCTAACCCTGAAACCCAACCCTAGTGCCTTAGCCCTGAAACCTTAAAACCCTAACATCTTGTTAGAAACACTCTGTAACCAATAACATAGGCTCAGGCAAGGATCTCAGTGAAGTAGCATTTTTATTCACGATTGCAATGGCAGGCGTCCCACAAACTACCTACTAGTTCCATAACACAGTTTATATAAATTTTTTTTTCCTCTCGGTGACCAGGACCCTCCCCAGTTTCCCCATTGACTGGGTAATCCAGGTTCACGATCTATCCGGTGCTTCACTGAAAATACACAGCTGCTGGCCTGTTACAAGTCAATTTTCTTTTTTCCTTGACTGTTTTCCTCTTTGAGGTGGTAATGTTTCTTACACCGTGATTTCCACCCAATTGCTCTAAGGATTCTGGTTGTCTGCATTTCACAAGGTTGTCTGGTAAGCTTTCTTCTCACTGCAAGCATATCTCAATACCACCTTCCTTCCCTCTAAACGATGTAACTCTGTGCTAAAACATTTTTATTCCCACAACCTTGATCCCCTTACCCTAAAAATCCTTATTCCCTTTAACCCTAACAACTCTAACCACAACCCTAACCCTTCGTATCAACCCCCCGACGCTAATGACACTGACTAATGATCCAAACCCCAAACTGCCCCTAACCCCAGGCAACCGACAAAGAAACTGACACAAAGCTGAAAACTACAAAAAAGGCAAAACCCTGGATACAGACCCCAAATCACAAACACGCGACCAAAATGCTACAGAAAAGCCCCAGACGCAGGCCCCAAGCACTACAGCTAGGCCCCAGAAGCTCAAGACACATCCCAAAGCCAAAATGCAAGCCCCAAACGCTACAGAAAAGCCCCCAAACACCAGACACAGGCTGCAGAAGTCTACACGCAGGCCACGACCCACCCCCAGACACAGGCCCCAACCACACCCAGATGCAGACCCCAACTGTCCACAAGCAGCTCCCAACCCTCCCCCCATGAACTGGACCCCACCCCACCCAGATGCAGGCCCCAGCCCCAGCCCGCACGCCCCAAACTCAGGCCCCAAAGGTGTACAACCAGCTCCCAACTGCCCCCCTCAAAGGGAGGCTCCAAAGCCCGCCAGAGGACCCTAGAGTGTACAAGCAGCTCCCAACCCCCCCCAGCACAGGCCCCAACCCCCCCCCAGACACAGGCCCCAAAGGTGTACAAGCAACTCCCCGCCCTCCCCAGAGGCACGCCCCAAAGGTATACAAACAGCCCCAACCCCCCAAGACCCAGACCCCTACAGCATAGAAGCAGCTCCCAACCCCATCCCCCAAGGCACATGCCCCAACCCCCCCCCCCCAAGGCAGGCCCTAACAGTGTACAAGCAGCTCCCACCCCCCCCCCAGGCGCAGGCCCCAAAGGTGTACAAGCAGCTCACAACCACCCCCCCCCCCCAGAGGCAGGCCCCAACCCCCTCCAGAGGCAATCCCGAAAGGTGTACAACCAGCTCCAAACTCCCCCCCCCAGACGCAGGCGCCAAACCCCCCCCAGACACAGGCCCCGAAGGGGTACAAGCAACTCCCTCCCCACCCTCCCTCCCCAGAGGCAGGCCCCAGAGGTGTACAACCAGCACCCGACCCCCCCCCCCAGATGCAAGCCCCAAAGGTGCACAAGGCAGCTCCAAACCTCCCCCCCCCAACCCAGGCGTCCAGTGTACGAGCAGCTCCCAACCCCCCCCCAACGCAGGCTCCTATACTGTACAACCAGCTCTGAACCCCCACCCCCCCGCTCCCCAGACGGAAGCACCAAGCCCCCACAGAGGCAGGCCCCAAGGGTGTGCAAGCAGCTCCCAACCACCCCCCCCACGAGGCAAGCACCAAAGCCCCATAGAGGGAAGCCCCTAGCATGTACAAGCATCTCACAACCCCTCCCAGCTGCAGGCCCCAGAAGTGTACAAGCAGCTCCCAACTCCCCAGACATGGGCACCTACAGTGGACAAGTACCTCTCAACCACCCCCCAGCTGCAGACCCCAAAGCTGTACAAGCAGCTACAAACCATGCCCAAGGCAGGACCCTGCAGTGTACAAGCAGCTCTCAACCCCCCCCAGATACAAGTCCCAAAGATGTACAAGCAGCTCCCAACCCACTCCAGATGCAAGTCCAAAAGGTGTACAAGCAGCTCCCAACCACCCCCCAGATGCAAGTCCCAAAGGTGGACAAGCAGTTCCCAACCCCCTCCAGATGTAGATCCCTGCAGTGTACAAGCAGCTCCCAACCCCCACAGATACAGATCCCTACATTCTAGGAACAGCTTCCAACCCGCCCAGATGCAGGCCCTGACCCCCCCCCCCAAAACACAGTCCCCAAAGGTGTACAAGCAGCTCCACAAACCCCCAAGACACAGGCCCCAAAAGCCTAAACATATGCCAAGCAAGTACTAATGCAGGTGCCAAACGCTACAGACAGGCCCAAAAGCACAGGCACACGCCCCAGATGCTCGAGGCCGAGACGTAACTTGGCTTTCTGAATTACTGGAAAGCGGCTTTCGTTCTCAGCGAGGTGTGCGCAGGCTAGACAGGATGGGGCTCCAGGCACCTCTTCACCTGTGGAAACACACTGCCATCAGGCACTGCCATGCCAGACAAGCTTTTTCTGTTAAAACACCCTTCTCAGATGCCCCGTGGCATTCAAGTGACCTGCTTTGCTCCGATTCTAAAGACTACTGTCACAGCCCACCTTGCCTGTGGCACCTGATCAACAGAAGAGAAAGCAACCATACCGTTTGGAAACCGTCACTGCACGTGCCGCTCCTTGATGCTCTGTAACCTCTTCTCAAATCCTCAGCCACTTCTGTGTAGAGCCTGCCATGGCACCTGCAAAGCAAGATGGATACCCTTCGCAGTCACCTTGCGCAACTTGGCCATTCTGCTCCAACCCCACTCACGACCAGCCTGCCCTTCTCGTGCTGCTCTTCAGAGTGCAGCTTGGCCCCTCTGAGTCTGTGCAAGGCACCTGCGAAAGAAAAAGAAAAGCATAGGCCCCCAAGACCCAGACCCCTACAGCATAGAAGCAGCTCCCAACCCCAACCCCCCAAGGCACATACCCCAACCCCCACCCCCCAAGGCATGCCCTAACAGTGTACAAGCAGCTCCCACCCCCCCCAGACACAGGCCCCAACGGTGAACAAGCAGCTCACAACCACCCCCCCAGAGGCAGGCCCCAAAGGTGTACAACCAGCACCCGACCCCCCCCAGATGCAAGTCCCAAAGGTGCACAAGCAGCTCCAAACCTCCCCCCCCATCCCAGGCGTCCAGTGTATGAGCAGCTCCCACCCCCCCCCCCCAACGCAGGCTCCTTTACTGTACAACCAGATCTGAACCCCCCCCACTCCCCAGATGCAAGCACCAAGCCCCCGCAGAGGCAGGCCCCAAGGGTGTGCAAGCAGCTCACAACCACCCACCCCCCCCAGAGGCAGGCCCCAACCCCCCCCCCAGATGCAAGCCCCAAAGGTGCACAAGCAGCTCCAAACCTCCCCCCCCCCCAAACCAGGCTTCCAATGTACAAGCAGCTCCCAACCCCCCCCCAACGCAGGCTCCTACACTACAACCAGCTCTGAACCCCCCCCCCCCCCCCCACACTCACCAGACGCAGGCACCAAGCCCCCGCAGAGGCAGGCCCCAAGGGTGTGCAAGCAGCTTCCAACCCCTCCCCCCCCCGAGGCAGGCCCCAAAGCCCCACAGAGGGAAGCCCCTAGCATGTACAAGCAACTCCCCACCCTCCCCAGAGGCACGCCCCAAAGCTGTAAACACAGCCCCAACCCCCCAAGACCCAGACCCCTACAGCGTAGAAGCAGCTCCCAACCCCACCCCCAAGGCACATGCCCCAACCCACCCCCCCCAAGGCAGGCCCTAACTCACTGCAGTGCATCCCCAGTGGTGCCAGTGCACTCTCTGGACTCACTGCACTGCATCCCCAGTGGTGCCAGTGCAGTCTCTGGAGTAACTGCAGTGCATCCCCACTGGTGCCAAAGCACTCTCTGGACTCCCGGCACCGCATCCCCAGTGGTGCCAGTGCACTCTCTGGACTCACTGCACTGCATCCCCAGTGGTGCCAGTGCACTCTCTGGAGTCACAGCACTGCATCCCCAGTGGTGCCAGTGCACTCTCTGGACTCACTGAAGTGCATCCCCAGTGGTGCCAGTGCACTCTCTGGACTCACTGAAGTGCATTCTCAGTGGTGCCAGTGCACTCTCCGGAGTCACAGAACTGCATCCCCAGTGGTGACAGTGCACTCTCTGGACTCACTGCAGTGCATCCCCAGTGGTGACAGTGCACTCTCTGGACTCACTGCAGTGCATCCCCAGTGGTGCCAGTGCACTCACTGGACTCACTGCACTGCATCCCCAGTGGTGCCAGTGCAGTCTCTGGAGTAACTGCAGTGCATCCCCACTGGTGCCAAAGCACTCTCTGGACTCCCGGCACCGCATCCCCAGTGGTGCCAGTGCACTCTCTGGACTCACTGCAGTGCATCCCCACTGGTGCCAGTGCACTCTCTGGGCTCACTGCAGTGCATCCCCAGTGGTGCCAGTGCACTCTCTGGACTCACTGCACTGCATCCCCAGTGGTGCCAGTGCGCTCTCTGGAGTCACAGCACTGCATCCCCAGTGGTGCCAGTGCAATCTCTGGACTCACTGCACTGCATCCCCAGTGGTGCCAGTGCACTCTCTGGACTCACTGCACTGCATCCCCGGTGGTGCCAGTGCAGTCTCTGGAGTAACTGCACTGCATCCCCACTGGTACCAAAGCACTCTCTGAACTCCCAGCACCGCATCCCCAGTGGTGCCAGTGCACTCTCTGGACTCACTGCACTGCATCCCCAGTGGTGCCAGTGCACTCTCTGGACTCACTGCACTGCATCCCCAGTGGTGCCAGTGCACTCTCTGGACTCACTGCAGTGCATCCCCAGTGGTGCCACTGCACTCTCTGGACTCACTGCAGTGCATCCCCAGTGGTGCCAGTGCACTCTCTGGACTCACTGAAGTGCATTCTCAGTGGTGCCAGTACACTCACTGGACCCACTGCACTGCATCCCCAGTGGTGCCAGTGCACTCACTGGACTTACTGCAGTGCATCCCCACTGGTGCCAGTGCACTCTCTGGGCTCACTGCAGTGCATCCCCAGTGGTGCCAGTGCACTCTCTGGACTCACTGCACTGCATCCCCAGTGGTGCCAGTGCACTCTCTGGACTCACTGCACTGCATCCCCAATGGTGCCAGTGCACTCTCTGGACTCACTGCACTGCATCCCCAGTGCTGCCAGTGCACTCTCTGGACTCACTGCACTGCATCCCCAGTAGTGCTAGTGCACTCTGTGGACTCACTGCAGTGCATCCCCAGTGGTGCCAGTGCACTCTCTGGACTCACTGCAGTGCATCCCCAGTGGTGCCAGTGCACTCTCTGGACTCACTGCAGTGCATCCCCAGTGGTGCCAGTACACTCTCTGGACTCACTGCAGTGCATCCCCAGTGGTGCCAGTGCACTCTCTGGACTCACTGCAGTGCATCCCCAGTGGTGCCAGTGCACTCTCTGGACTCACTGCACTGCATCCCCAGTGGTGCCAGTGCAGTCTCTGGAGTAACTGCAGTGCATCCCCACTGGTGCCAAAGCACTCTCTGGACTCCCGGCACCGCATCCCCAGTGGTGCCAGTGCACTCTCTGGACTCACTGCACTGCATCCCCAGTGGTGCCAGTGCACTCTCTGGAGTCACAGCACTGCATCCCCAGTGGTGCCAGTGCACTCTCTGGACTCACTGAAGTGCATCCCCAGTGGTGCCAGTGCACTCTCTGGACTCACTGAAGTGCATTCTCAGTGGTGCCAGTGCACTCTCCGGAGTCACAGAACTGCATCCCCAGTGGTGACAGTGCACTCTCTGGACTCACTGCAGTGCATCCACAGTGGTGACAGTGCACTCTCTGGACTCACTGCAGTGCATCCCCAGTGGTGCCAGTGCACTCACTGGACTCACTGCACTGCATCCCCAGTGGTGCCAGTGCAGTCTCTGGAGTAACTGCAGTGCATCCCCACTGGTGCCAAAGCACTCTCTGGACTCCCGGCACCGCATCCCCAGTGGTGCCAGTGCACTCTCTGGACTCACTGCACTGCATCCCCAGTGGTGCCAGTGCACTCTCTGGAGTCACAGCACTGCATCCCCAGTGGTGCCAGTGCACTCTCTGGACTCACTGAAGTGCATCCCCAGTGGTGCCAGTGCACTCTCTGGACTCACTGAAGTGCATTCTCAGTGGTGCCAGTGCACTCTCTGGACTCACTTCAGTGCATCCCCAGTGGTGCCAGTACAATCTCTGGACTCACTGCAGTGCATCCCCAGTGGTGCCAGTGCACTCTCTGGACTCACTGCACTGCATCCCCAGTGGAGCCAGTGCACTCTCTGGACTCACTGCAGTGCATCCGCAGTGGTGCCAGAGTACTCTCTGGACTCACTGCACTGCATCTCAAGTGGTGCCAGTGCACTCTCTGGACTCACTGCACTGCATCCCCAGTGCTGCCAGTGCACTCTCTTGAGTCACTGCACTGCATCCCCTGTGGTGCAAGAGCACTCTCTGGACTCACAGCAGTGCATCACCAGTGGTGCCAGTGCACTCTCTGGACTCACTGCACTGCATCCCCAGTGGTGCCAGTGCACTCTCTGGACTCACTGCACTGCATCCCCAGTGGTGCTAGTGCACTGTGTGGACTCACTGTACCGCATCCCCAGTGGTGCCAGTGCAATCTCTGGACTCACTGCACTGCATCCCCAGTGGTGCCAGTGCACTCTCAGGACTCACTGCACTGCATCCCCAGTGGTGCCAGTGCACTCTCTGGACTCACTGCACTGCATCCCCAGTAGTGACAGTGCACTCTCTGGACTCACTGCAGTGCATCCCCAGTGGTGCCAGTGCACTCTCTGGACTCACTGCACTGCATCCCCAGTGGTGCCAGTGCACTCACTGGATTCAATGCACTGCATCCCCAGTGGTGCCAGTGCACTCTGTGGACTCACTGCAGTGCATCCCCAGTGGTGCCAGTGCACTCTCTGGACTCACTGCAGTGCATCCCCAGTGGTGCCAGTGCACTCTCTGGACTCACTGCAGTGCATCCCCAGTGGTGCCAGTACACTCTCTGGACTCACTGCAGTGCATCCCCAGTGGTGCCAGTGCACTCTCTGGACTCACTGCACTGCATCCCCAGTGCTGCCAGTGCACTCTCTTTAGTCACTGCACTGCATCCCCTGTGGTGCAAGAGCACTCTCTGGACTCACAGCAGTGCATCACCAGTGGTGCCAGTGCACTCTCTGGACTCAATGCACTGCATCCCCAGTGGTGCCAGTGCACTCTCTGGACTCACTGCACTGCATCCCTAGTGGTGCCAGGGCACTCTCTGCAGACACTGCAGTGCATCCCCAACGGTGACAGTGCACTCTCTGGACTCACTGCACTGCATCCCCAGTGGTGCCAGTGCACTCTCTGGACTCACTGCACTGCATCCCCAGTGCTGCCAGTGCACTCTCTGGACTCACTGCACTGCATCCCCAGTAGTGCTAGTACACTCTGTGGACTCACTGCAGTGCATCCCCTGTGGTGCCAGTGCACTCTCTGGACTCACTGCAGTGCATCCCCAGTGGTGCCAGTGCACTCTCTGGACTCACTGCAGTGCATCCCCAGTGGTGCCAGTGCACTCTCTGGACTCACTGCAGTGCATCCCCAGTGGTGCCAGTGCACTCTCTGGACTCACTGCAGTGCATCCCCAGTGGAGCCAGTGCACTCTCTGGACTCACTGCAGTGCATCCGCAGTGGTGCCATTGCACTCTCTGGACTCACTGCACTGCATCCCCAGTGGTGCCAGTGCACTCTCTGGACTCACTGCACTGCATCCCCAGTGCTGCCAGTGCACTCTCTTGAGTCACTGCACTGCATCCCCTGTGGTGCAAGAGCACTCTCTGGACTCACAGCAGTGCATCACCAGTGGTGCCAGTGCACTCTCTGGACTCACTGCACTGCATCCCCAGTGGTGCCAGTGCACTCTCTGGACTCACTGCACTGCATCCCCAGTGGTGCTAGTGCACTGTGTGGACTCACTGTACTGCATCCCCAGTGGTGCCAGTGCAATCTCTGGACTCAGTGCAGTGCATCCCCAGTGGTGCCAGGGCACTCTCTGGACTCACTGCAGTGCATTCTCAGTGGTGCCAGTGCACTCTCTGGACTCACTGCACTGCATCCCCAGTGGTGACAGTGCACTCTCTGGACTCACTGCAGTGCATCCCCAGTGGTGCCAGTGCACTCTCTGGACTCACTGCACTGCTTCCCCAGTGGTGCCAGTGCACTCTTTCGAGTCACTGCAGTGCATCCCCAGTGGTGCCAGTGCACTCTCTGGACTCACTGGAGTGCATCACCTGTGGTGCCAGTGCACTCTCTGGACTCACTGCACTGCATCCCCAGTGCTGCCAGTGCACTCTCTGGACTCACTGCACTGCATCACCTGTGGTGCCAGTACAGTCTCTGGACTCACTGCACCGCATCCGCAGTGGTGCCAGTGCACTCTCTAGAGTCACTGCACTGCATCCCCAGTTGTGCCAGTGCACTCTCTGGACTCACTGCAGCGCATCCCCAGTGGTGCCAGTGCGCTCTCTGGAGTGACTGCAGTGCATCCCCAGTGGTGCCAGTGCACTCTCTGGACTCGCGTCACTGCATCCCCAGTGGTGCCAGTGCACTCTCTGGACTCGCGTCACTGCATCCCCAGTGGTGCCAGTGCACTCTCTGGACTCACTGAAGTGCATCCCCAGTGGTGCTAGTGCACTCTGGACTCACTGCAGTGCATCCCCAGTGGTGCCAGTGCACTCCCTGGACTCACTGCAGTACATTCCCGGTGGTGCCAGTGCACTCTCTGGACTCACTGCAGTGCATCCCCAGTGGTGCTAGTGCACTCTGGACTCACTGCAGTGCATCCCCAGTGGTGCCAGTGCACTCTCTGGACTCACTGCACTGCATCCCCAGTGGTGCCAGTGCACTCTCTGGACTCACTGTACTGCATCCCCAGTGGTGCCAGTGCACTCTCTGGACCCACCGCACTGCACCCTGAGTGGTGCCAGTGCACTCTCTAGAGTCACTGCGCTGCATCCCCAGTGGTGCCAGTGCACTCTCTGGACTCACTGTACTGCATCCCCAGTGGTGCCAAAGCACTCTCTGGACTCCCGCCACCGCATCCCCAGTGGTTCCAGTGCACTCTCTGGACTCACTGCAGTGCATCCCCAGTGGGGCCAGTGCACTCTCTGGACTCACTGCACCGCATCCCCAGTGGTGCCAGTGCACTCTCTGGTGTGACTGCAGTGCATCCCCAGTGGTGCCAGTGCACTCTCTGGACTCGCGTCAATGCATCCCCAGTGGAGCTAATGCACTCTGGACTCACTGCACTGCATCCCGAGTGGTGCCAGTGCACTCTCTGGACTCACTGCAGTGCATCCCCAGTGGTGCCAGTGCACTCTCTGGACTCACTGCACTGCATCCCTAGTGGTGCCAGTGCACTCTCTGGACTCACTGCACTGCATCCCCTGTGCTGCCAGGGCTCTCTCTGAACTCACTGCACTGCATCCACAGTGGTGCCAGTGCACTCTCTGGACGCACTGCAGTGCATCACCAGTGGTGCCAGTGCACTCTCTGGTCTCACTGCACTGCATCCCTAGTGGTGCCAGGGCACTCTCTGCAGACACTGCAGTGCATCCCCAACGGTGACAGTGCACTCTCTGGACTCACTGCACTGCATCCCCAGTGGTGCCAGTGCACTCTCTGGACTCACTGCACTACTCCAGCCGCGGCAGTCGCTCCAGCCGCGGTAGCCCTCCAGCCTCGGCAGCCGCGGCAGCCGCGGCAGCCGCTCCAGCCGCGGCAGCCGCTCCGTCCGCGGCATACGCGGCAGACTCTCCAACCGCGGCAACCGCTCCAGCCGTGGCAGCCGCTCCACTCGGTAGCGGCTGGAGCGGCTGCCGCGGCTAGAGCGGCTGGAGCGGCTGCCGCGGCTGGAGCTCCTGCCGAGTTTGGAGCGGTTACCGCGGCTGGAGCGGCTGGAGCGGCAGCCGCGGCTGCCGAGGCTGGAGGGCTACCGCGGCTGGAGCGACTGCCGCGGCTGGAGTAGTGCAGTGAGTCCAGAGAGTGCACTGGCACCACTGGGGATGCACTTCAGTGTGTCCAGAGAGTGCACTGGCACCACTGGGGATGCACTGCAGTGAGCCCAGAGAGTGCACTGGCACCACTGGGGATGCGGTACCGGGAGTCCAGAGAGTGCACTGGCACCACTGGGGATGCACTGCAGTGAGTCCAGAGAGTGCACTGGCACCACTGGGGATGCACTGCAGTGAGTCCAGAGAGTGCACTGGCACCATTGGAGATGCAGTGCAGTGAGTCCAGAGAGTGCACTGGCACCACTGGGGATGCAGTGCAGTGAGTCCAGAGAGTGCACTGGCACCACTGGGGATGCAGTGCAGTGAGTCCAGAGAGTGCACTGGCACCACTGGGGATGCACTGCAGTGAGTCCAGAGAGTTCACTGGCACCACTGGAGATGCACTTCAGTGAGTGCAGAGACTGCACTGGCACCACTGGGGATGCAGTGCAGTGAGTCCAGAGAGTGTACTGGCACCACTGGGGATGCAGTGCAGTGAGTCCAGAGAGTGCATTGGCACCACTTGGGATGCACTGCAGTGAGTCCAGAGAGTGCACTGGCACCACTGGGGATGCAGTGCAGTGAGTCCAGAGAGTGTACTGGCACCACTGGGGATGCACTGCAGTGAGTCCAGAGAGTGCATTGGCACCACTTGGGATGCACTGCAGTGAGTCCAGAGAGTGCACTTGCACCACTGGGGATGCAGTGCAGTGAGTCCAGAGAGTGCACTGACACCACTGGGGATGCAGTGCAGTGAGTCCAGAGAGTGCACTGGCACCATTGGAGATGCAGTGCAGTGAGTCCAGAGAGTGCACTGGCACCACTGGGGATGCAGTGCAGTGAGTCCAGAGAGTGCACTGGCACCACTGGGGATGCAGTGCAGTGAGTCCAGAGAGTGCACTGGCACCACTGGGGATGCACTGCAGTGAGTCCAGAGAGTTCACTGGCACCACTGGAGATGCACTTCAGTGAGTGCAGAGACTGCACTGGCACCACTGGGGATGCAGTGCAGTGAGTCCAGAGAGTGTACTGGCACCATTGGGGATGCACTGCAGTGAGTCCAGAGAGTGCATTGGCACCACTTGGGATGCACTGCAGTGAGTCCAGAGAGTGCACTTGCACCACTGGGGATGCAGTGCAGTGAGTCCAGAGAGTGCACTGACACCACTGGGGATCCAGTGCAGTGAGTCCAGAGAGTGCACTGGCACCAATGGGGATGCACTGCAGTGAGTCCACAGAGTGCACTGGCACCACTGGGGATGCAGTGCAGTGAGTCCAGAGAGTGCACTGGCACCACTGGTGATGCAGTGCAGTGAGTCCAGAGAGTGCACTGGCACCATTGGAGATGCACAGCAGTGAGTCCAGAGAGTGCATTGGCACCACTGGGGATGCAGTGCAGTGAGTCCAGAGAGTGCACTGGCACCATTGGAGATGCAGTGCAGTGAGTCCAGAGAGTGCACTGGCACCAGTGGGGATGCAGTGCAGTGAGTCCAGAGAGTGCACTGGCACCACTGGGATGCACTGCAGTGAGTCCAGAGAGTTCACTGGCACCACTGGAGATGTACTTCAGTGAGTCCAGAGACTGCACTGGCACCACTGGGGATGCACTGCAGTGAGTCCAGAGAGTGCATTGGCACCACTTGGGATGCACTGCAGTGAGTCCAGAGAGTGCACTGGCACCACTGGGGATGCAGTGCAGTGAGTCCAGAGAGTGCGCTGGCACCACTGGGGATGCACTGCAGTGAGTCCAGAGAGTGCACTGGCACCAATGGGGATGCACTTCAGTGAGTCCACAGAGTGCACTGGCTCCACTGGGGATGCAGTGCAGTGAGTCCAGAGAGTGCACTGGCACCACTGGGGATGCAGTGCAGTGAGTCCAGAGAGTGCACTGGCACCACTGGGGATGCAGTGCAGTGAGTCCAGAGAGTGCACTGGCACCACTGGGGATGCACTGCAGTGAGTCCAGAGAGTTCACTGGCACCACTGGGGATGCACTTCAGTGAGTGCAGAGACTGCACTGGCACCACTGGGGATGCAGTGCAGTGAGTCCACAGAGTGTACTGGCACCACTGGGGATGCACTGCAGTGAGTCCAGAGAGTGCATTGGCACCACTTGGGATGCACTGCAGTGAGTCCAGAGAGTGCTCTTGCACCACTGGGGATGCACTGCAGTGAGTCCAGAGAGTGCACTGGCACCACTGGGGATGCAGTGCAGTGAGTCCAGAGAGTGCACTGGCACCAATGGGGATGCACAGCAGTGAGTCCACAGAGTGCACTGGCACCACTGGGGATGCAGTACTGTGAGTCCAGAGAGTGCACTGACACCACTGGGGATGCACTGCAGTGAGTCCAGAGAGTGCATTGGCACCACTGGGGATGCAGTGCAGTGAGTCCAGAGAGTGCACTAGCACCACTGGGGATGCAGTGCAGTCAGTCCAGTGAGTGTACTGGCACCACTGGGGATGCACTGCAGTGAGTCCAGAGAGTGCACTGGCACCACTGAGAATGCACTTCAGTGAGTCCAGAGAGTGCACTGGCACCACTGGGGATGCAGTGCAGTGAGTCCAGAGAGTGCACTGGCACCACTGGGGATGCAGTGCAGTGAGTCCAGAGAGTTCACTGGCACCACTGGGGATGCACTTCAGTGAGTCCAGAGAGTGCACGGGCTCCACTGGGGATGCACTGCAGTGAGTCCACAGAGTGCACTGGCACCACTGGGGATGCAGTGCAGTGAGGCCAGAGAGTGCACTGGCTCCAATGGGGATGCAGTGCAGTTAGTCCAGAGAGTGCACTGGCACCACTGGGTATGCAGTGCAGTGAGTCCAGAGAGTGCACAGGCAAAACTGGGGACGCACTGCAGTGAGTCCAGAGAGTGCACTGGCACCAGTGGGGATGCAGTGCAGTGAGTCCAGAGTGTGCACTGGCACCACTGGGAATGCAGTGCAGTGAGTCCAGAGATCGCACTGGCACCACAGGGGATGCACTTCAGTGAGTCCAGAGAGTGCACTGGCACCACTGGGGATGCACTGCAGTGAGTCCACAGAGTGCACTGGCACCACTGGGGATGCACTGCAGTGAGTCCAGAGAGTGCACTGGCACCACTGGGAATGCAGTGCAGTGAGTCCAGAGAGTGCACTGGCACCAGAGGGAATGCACTGCAGTGAGTCCAGGGAGTGCACTGGCACCACTGTGGATGCAGTGCAGTGAGTCCAGAGAGTGCAGTGGCACCACTGGGGATGCAGTGCAGTGAGTCCAGAGAGTGCACAGGCAGCACTGGGGATGCAGTGCAGTGAGTCCAGAGAGTGCTTTGGCACCACTGGGGTTACAGTGCAGTGAGTCCAGAGAGTGCACTGGCACCACTGGGGATGCAGTGCAGTGAGTCCAGAGAGTGCACTGGCACCACTGGGGATGCGGTGCGGCGAGTCCAGAGAGTGCACTGGCACCAATGGTGATGCACTGCAGTGAGTCCAGAGAGTGCACTGGCACCACTGAGAATGCCTTTCAGTGAGTCCAGAGAGTGCACTGGCACCACTGGGGATGCACTGCAGTGAGTCCACAGAGTGCACTAGCACCACTGGGGATGCAGTGCAGTGAGTCCAGAGAGCGTACTGGCACCACTGGGGATGCACTACAGTGAGTCCAGAGAGTGCACTGGCAGCACTGAGAATGCACTTCAGTGAGGCCAGAGAGCGCACTGGCACCACTGGGGATGCAGTGCAGTGAGTCCAGAGAGTGGACTGGCACCACTGAGAATGCACTTCAGTGAGTCCAAAGAGTGCACTGGCACCACTGGGGATGCAGTGCAGTGAGTCCAGAGAGTGAACTAGCACCACTGGGAATGTAGTGCAGTGAGTCCAGTGAGTGCACTGGCACCAGTGGGGATGCACTGCAGTGAGTCCAGAGAGTGCACTGGCACCACTGGGGATGCACTGCAGTGAGTCCAGAGAGTGCATTGGCACCACTTGGGATGCACTGCAGTGAGTCCAGAGAGTGCACTTGCACCACTGGGGATGCACTGCAGTGAGTCCAGAGAGTGCACTGACACCACTGGGGATCCAGTGCAGTGAGTCCAGAGAGTGCACTGGCACCAATGAGGATGCACTGCAGTGAGTCCACAGAGTGCACTGGCACCACTGGGGATGCAGTGCAGTGAGTCCAGAGAGTGCACTGGCACCACTGGTGATGCAGTGCAGTGAGTCCAGAGAGTGCACTGGCACCATTGGAGATGCACAGCAGTGAGTCCAGAGAGTGCATTGGCACCACTGGGGATGCAGTGCAGTGAGTCCAGAGAGTGCACTGGCACCATTGGAGATGCAGTGCAGTGAGTCCAGAGAGTGCACTGGCACCAGTGGGGATGCAGTGCAGTGAGTCCAGAGAGTGCACTGGCACCACTGGGATGCACTGCAGTGAGTCCAGAGAGTTCACTGGCACCACTGGAGATGTACTTCAGTGAGTCCAGAGACTGCACTGGCACCACTGGGGATGCAGTGCAGTGAGTCCAGAGAGTGCATTGGCACCACTTGGGATGCACTGCAGTGAGTCCAGAGAGTGCACTGGCACCACTGGGGATGCACTGCAGTGAGTCCAGAGAGTGCATTGGCACCACTTGGGATGCAGTGCAGTGAGTCCAGAGAGTGCACTGGCACCACTGGGGATGCAGTGCAGTGAGTCCAGAGAGTGCGCTGGCACCACTGGGTATGCACTGCAGTGAGTCCAGAGAGTGCACTGGCACCAATGGGGATGCACTTCAGTGAGTCCACAGAGTGCACTGGCTCCACTGGGGATGCAGTGCAGTGAGTCCAGAGAGTGCACTGGCACCACTGGGGATGCACTGCAGTGAGTCCAGAGAGTGCACTGGCACCACTGGGGATGCAGTGCAGTGAGTCCAGAGAGTGCACTGGCACCACTGGGGATGCACTGCAGTGAGTCCAGAGAGTTCACTGGCACCACTGGGGATGCACTTCAGTGAGTGCAGAGACTGCACTGGCACCACTGGGGATGCAGTGCAGTGAGTCCACAGAGTGTACTGGCACCACTGGGGATGCACTGCAGTGAGTCCAGAGAGTGCATTGGCACCACTTGGGATGCACTGCAGTGAGTCCAGAGAGTGCTCTTGCACCACTGGGGATGCACTGCAGTGAGTCCAGAGAGTGCACTGGCACCACTGGGGATGCAGTGCAGTGAGTCCAGAGAGTGCACTGGCACCAATGGGGATGCACAGCAGTGAGTCCACAGAGTGCACTGGCACCACTGGGGATGCAGTACTGTGAGTCCAGAGAGTGCACTGACACCACTGGGGATGCACAGCAGTGAGTCCAGAGAGTGCATTGGCACCACTGGGGATGCACTTCAGTGAGTCCAGAGAGTGCATTGGCACCACTGGGGATGCAGTGCAGTGAGTCCAGAGAGTGCACGGGCTCCACTGGGGATGCACTGCAGTGAGTCCACAGAGTGCACTGGCACCACTGGGGATGCAGTGCAGTGAGGCCAGAGAGTGCACTGGCTCCAATGGGGATGCAGTGCAGTTAGTCCAGAGAGTGCACTGGCACCACTGGGTATGCAGTGCAGTGAGTCCAGAGAGTGCACAGGCAAAACTGGGGACGCACTGCAGTGAGTCCAGAGAGTGCACTGGCACCACTGGGGATGCAGTGCAGTGAGTCCAGAGTGTGCACTGGCACCACTGGGAATGCAGTGCAGTGAGTCCAGAGATCGCACTGGCACCACAGGGGATGCACTTCAGTGAGTCCAGAGAGTGCACTGGCACCACTGGGGATGCACTGCAGTGAGTCCACAGAGTGCACTGGCACCACTGGGGATGCACTGCAGTGAGTCCAGAGAGTGCACTGGCACCACTGGGAATGCAGTGCAGTGAGTCCAGAGAGTGCACTGGCACCAGAGGGAATGCACTGCAGTGAGTCCAGGGAGTGCACTGGCACCACTGTGGATGCAGTGCAGTGAGTCCAGAGAGTGCAGTGGCACCACTGGGGATGCAGTGCAGTGAGTCCAGAGAGTGCACAGGCAGCACTGGGGATGCAGTGCAGTGAGTCCAGAGAGTGCTTTGGCACCACTGGGGTTACAGTGCAGTGAGTCCAGAGAGTGCACTGGCACCACTGGGGATGCAGTGCAGTGAGTCCAGAGAGTGCACTGGCACCTCTGGTGATGCACTGCAGTTACTCCAGAGAGTGCACTGGCACCACTGGGGATGCGGTGCGGCGAGTCCAGAGAGTGCACTGGCACCAATGGTGATGCACTGCAGTGAGTCCAGAGAGTGCACTGGCACCACTGAGAATGCCTTTCAGTGAGTCCAGAGAGTGCACTGGCACCACTGGGGATGCACTGCAGTGAGTCCACAGAGTGCACTAGCACCACTGGGGATGCAGTGCAGTGAGTCCAGAGAGCGTACTGGCACCACTGGGGATGCACTGCAGTGAGTCCAGAGAGTGCACTGGCACCACTGAGAATGCACTTCAGTGAGGCCAGAGAGCGCACTGGCACCACTGGGGATGCAGTGCAGTGAGTCCAGAGAGTGGACTGGCACCACTGAGAATGCACTTCAGTGAGTCCAAAGAGTGCACTGGCACCACTGGGGATGCACTGCAGTGAGTCCAGAGAGTGAACTAGCACCACTGGGAATGTAGTGCAGTGAGTCCAGTGAGTGCACTGGCACCACTTGGGATGCACTGCAGTGAGTCCAGAGAGTGCACTGGCACCACTGGGGATGCAGTGCAGTGAGTCCAGAGAGTGCACTGACACCACTGGGGATGCAGTGCAGTGAGTCCAGAGAGTGCACTGGCACCATTGGAGATGCAGTGCAGTGAGTCCAGAGAGTGCACTGGCACCACTGGGGATGCAGTGCAGTGAGTCCAGAGAGTGTACTGGCACCACTGGGGATGCAGTGCAGTGAGTCCAGAGAGTGCACTGGCACCACTGGGGATGCACTGCAGTGAGTCCAGAGAGTTCACTGGCACCACTGGAGATGCACTTCAGTGAGTGCAGAGACTGCACTGGCACCACTGGGGATGCAGTGCAGTGAGTCCAGTGAGTATACTGGCACCACTGGGGATGCACTGCAGTGAGTCCAGAGAGTGCATTGGCACCACTTGGGATGCACTGCAGTGAGTCCAGAGAGTGCACTTGCACCACTGGGGATGCAGTGCAGTGAGTCCAGAGAGTGCACTGGCACCACTGGGGATGCAGTGCAGTGAGTCCAGAGAGTGCACTGGCACCAATGGGGATGCACTTCAGTGAGTCCAGAGAGTGCACTGGCTCCACTGGGGATGCAGTGCAGTGAGTCCAGAGAGTGCACTGGCACCATTGGAGATGCAGTGCAGTGAGTCCAGAGAGTGCACTGGCACCACTGGGGATGCAGTGCAGTGAGTCCAGAGAGTGCACTGGCACCACTGGGGATGCAGTGCAGTGAGTCCAGAGAGTGCACTGGCACCACTGGGGATGCACTGCAGTGAGTCCAGAGAGTTCACTGGCACCACTGGGGATGCACTTCAGTGAGTGCAGAGACTGCACTGGCACCACTGGGGATGCAGTGCAGTGAGTCCAGTGAGTGTACTGGCACCACTGGGGATGCACTGCAGTGAGTCCAGAGAGTGCATTGGCACCACTTGGGATGCACTGCAGTGAGTCCAGAGAGTGCACTTGCACCACTGGGGATGCAGTGCAGTGAGTCCAGAGAGTGCACTGGCACCACTGGGGATGCAGTGCAGTGAGTCCAGAGAGTGCACTGGCAGCACTGGGGATGCAGTGCAGTGAGTCCAGAGAGTGCACTGGCACCACTGGGGATGCACTGCAGTGAGTCCAGAGAGCGCATTGGCACCACTGGGGATGCACTGCAGTGAGTCCACAGAGTGCACTGGCACCACTGAGAATGCACTTCAGTGAGTCCAGAGAGTGCACTGGTACCACTGGGGATGCACTGCAGTGAGTCCAGAGAGTGCACTAGCACCACTGGGGATGCAGTGCAGTGAATCCAGTGAGTGCACTGGCACCACTGGGGATGCAGTGCAGTGAGTCAAGAGAGTGCACTGGCACCACTGGGGATGCACAGCAGTGAGTCCAGAGAGTGCATTGGCACCACTGGGGATGCAGTGCAGTGAGTCCAGAGAGTGCATTGGCACCACTTGGGATGCACTGCAGTGAGTCCAGAGAGTGCACTGGCACCACTGGGGATGCACTGCAGTGAGTCCAGAGAGTGCATTGGCACCACTTGGGATGCACTGCAGTGAGTCCAGAGAGTGCACTGGCACCACTGGGGATGCAGTGCAGTGAGTCCAGAGAGTGCGCTGGCACCACTGGGGATGCACTGCAGTGAGTCCAGAGAGTGCACTGGCACCAATGGGGATGCACTTCAGTGAGTCCACAGAGTGCACTGGCTCCACTGGGGATGCAGTGCAGTGAGTCCAGAGAGTGCACTGGCACCACTGGGGATGCAGTGCAGTGAGTCCAGAGAGTGCACTGGCACCACTGGGGATGCAGTGCAGTGAGTCCAGAGAGTGCACTGGCACCACTGGGGATGCACTGCAGTGAGTCCAGAGAGTTCACTGGCACCACTGGGGATGCACTTCAGTGAGTGCAGAGACTGCACTGGCACCACTGGGGATGCAGTGCAGTGAGTCCACAGAGTGTACTGGCACCACTGGGGATGCACTGCAGTGAGTCCAGAGAGTGCATTGGCACCACTTGGGATGCACTGCAGTGAGTCCAGAGAGTGCTCTTGCACCACTGGGGATGCACTGCAGTGAGTCCAGAGAGTGCACTGGCACCACTGGGGATGCAGTGCAGTGAGTCCAGAGAGTGCACTGGCACCAATGGGGATGCACAGCAGTGAGTCCACAGAGTGCACTGGCACCACTGGGGATGCAGTACTGTGAGTCCAGAGAGTGCACTGACACCACTGGGGATGCACAGCAGTGAGTCCAGAGAGTGCATTGGCACCACTGGGGATGCAGTGCAGTGAGTCCAGAGAGTGCACTAGCACCACTGGGGATGCAGTGCAGTCAGTCCAGTGAGTGTACTGGCACCACTGGGGATGCACTGCAGTGAGTCCAGAGAGTGCACTGGCACCACTGAGAATGCACTTCAGTGAGTCCAGAGAGTGCACTGGCACCACTGGGGATGCACTGCAGTGAGTCCACAGAGTGCACTGGCACCACTGGGGATGCAGTGCAGTGAGTCCAGAGAGTGCACTGGCACCACTGGGGATGCACTTCAGTGAGTCCAGAGAGTGCACGGGCTCCACTGGGGATGCACTGCAGTGAGTCCAGAGAGTGCACTGGCACCACTGGGTATGCAGTGCAGTGAGGCCAGAGAGTGCACTGGCTCCAATGGGGATGCAGTGCAGTTAGTCCAGAGAGTGCACTGGCACCACTGGGTATGCAGTGCAGTGAGTCCAGAGAGTGCACAGGCAAAACTGGGGACGCACTGCAGTGAGTCCAGAGAGTGCACTGGCACCACTGGGGATGCAGTGCAGTGAGTCCAGAGTGTGCACTGGCACCACTGGGAATGCAGTGCAGTAAGTCCAGAGATCGCACTGGCACCACAGGGGATGCACTTCAGTGAGTCCAGAGAGTGCACTGGCACCACTGGGGATGCACTGCAGTGAGTCCACAGAGTGCACTGGCACCACTGGGGATGCACTGCAGTGAGTCCAGAGAGTGCACTGGCACCACTGGGGATGCACTGCAGTGAGTCCAGAGAGTGCACTGGCACCAGAGGGAATGCACTGCAGTGAGTCCAGGGAGTGCACTGGCACCACTGGGGATGCAGTGCAGTGAGTGCAGGGAGTGCACTGGCACCACTGTGGATGCAGTGCAGTGAGTCCAGAGAGTGCAGTGGCACCACTGGGGATGCAGTGCAGTGAGTCCAGAGAGTGCACAGGCAGCACTGGGGATGCAGTGCAGTGAGTCCAGAGAGTGCTTTGGCACCACTGGGGTTACAGTGCAGTGAGTCCAGAGAGTGCACTGGCACCACTGGGGATGCAGTGCAGTGAGTCCAGAGAGTGCACTGGCACCTCTGGTGATGCACTGCAGTTACTCCAGAGAGTGCACTGGCACCACTGGGGATGCGGTGCGGCGAGTCCAGAGAGTGCACTGGCACCAATGGTGATGCACTGCAGTGAGTCCAGAGAGTGCACTGGCACCACTGAGAATGCCTTTCAGTGAGTCCAGAGAGTGCACTGGCACCACTGGGGATGTACTGCAGTGAGTCCACAGAGTGCACTAGCACCACTGGGGATGCAGTGCGGTGAGTCCAGAGAGCGTACTGGCACCACTGGGGATGCACTGCAGTGAGTCCAGAGAGTGCACTGGCACCACTGAGAATGCACTTCAGTGAGGCCAGAGAGCGCACTGGCACCACTGGGGATGCAGTGCAGTGAGTCCAGAGAGTGGACTGGCACCACTGAGAATGCACTTCAGTGAGTCCAAAGAGTGCACTGGCACCACTGGGGATGCAGTGCAGTGAGTCCAGAGAGTGAACTAGCACCACTGGGAATGTAGTGCAGTGAGTCCAGTGAGTGCACTGGCACCAGTGGGGATGCACTGCAGTGAGTCCAGAGAGTGCACTGGCACCACTGGGGATGCATTGCAGTGAGTCCAGAGAGTGCACTGGCACCACTGGAGATGCAGTACAGTGAGTCCAGTGAATGCACTGGCAACACTGGGGATGCACTGCAGTGAGTCCAGAGAGTGCACTGGCACCACTGGTGATGCAGTATAGTGAGTCCAGTGAGTGCACTGGCACCACTGGGGATGCAGTGCAGTGAGTCCAGAGAGTGCACTGGCACCACTGGGGATGCACTGCAGTGAGTCCAGAGAGTGCACTAGCACCACTGGGGATGCAGTGCAGTGAATCCAGTGAGTGCACTGGCACCACTGGGGATGCAGTGCAGTGAGTCAAGAGAGTGCACTGGCACCACTGGGGATGCAGTACAGTGAGTCCAGAGAGTGCATTGGCACCATTGGAGATGCAGTGCAGTGAGTCCAGAGAGTGCACTGGCACCACTGGGGATGCACAGCAGTGAGTCCAGAGAGTGCATTGGCACCACTGGGGATGCAGTGCAGTGAGTCCAGAGAGTGCACTGGCAGCACTGGGGATGCACTGCAGTGAGTCCACAGAGTGCACTGGTACCACTGGGGATGCAGTGCAGTGAGTCCAGAGAGTGCACTGGCACCACTGGGGATGCACTGCAGTGAGTCCAGAGAGTGCACTGGCACCACTGGGGATGCAGTGCAGTGAGTCCAGAGAGTGCACTGGCACCACTGGGGATGCAGTGCAGTGAGTCCAGAGAGTGCACTGGCAGCACTGGGGATGCAGTGCAGTGAGTCCAGAGAGTGCACTGGCACCACTGGGTATGCACTGCAGTAAGTCCAGAGAGCGCACTGGCACCACTGGGGATGCACTGCAGTGAGTCCACAGAGTGCACTGGCACCACTGAGAATGCACTTCAGTGAGTCCAGAGAGTGCACTGGTACCACTGGGGATGCACTGCAGTGAGTCCAGAGAGTGCACTAGCACCACTGGGGATGCAGTGCAGTGAATCCAGTGAGTGCACTGGCACCACTGGGGATGCAGTGCAGTGAGTCCAGAGAGTGCACTGGCACCACTGGGGATGCACAGCAGTGAGTCCAGAGAGTGCATTGGCACCACTGGGGATGCAGTGCAGTGAGTCCAGAGAGTGCACTGGCACCATTGGAGATGCAGTGCAGTGAGTCCAGAGAGTGCACTGGCACCACTGGGGATGCAGTGCAGTGAGTCCAGAGAGTGTACTGGCACCACTGGGGATGCAGTGCAGTGAGTCCAGAGAGTGCACTGGCACCACTGGGGATGCACTGCAGTGAGTCCAGAGAGTTCACTGGCACCACTGGAGATGCACTTCAGTGAGTGCAGAGACTGCACTGGCACCACTGGGGATGCAGTGCAGTGAGTCCAGTGAGTATACTGGCACCACTGGGGATGCACTGCAGTGAGTCCAGAGAGTGCATTGGCACCACTTGGGATGCACTGCAGTGAGTCCAGAGAGTGCACTTGCACCACTGGGGATGCAGTGCAGTGAGTCCAGAGAGTGCACTGGCACCACTGGGGATGCAGTGCAGTGAGTCCAGAGAGTGCACTGGCACCAATGGGGATGCACTTCAGTGAGTCCAGAGAGTGCACTGGCTCCACTGGGGATGCAGTGCAGTGAGTCCAGAGAGTGCACTGGCACCATTGGAGATGCAGTGCAGTGAGTCCAGAGAGTGCACTGGCACCACTGGGGATGCAGTGCAGTGAGTCCAGAGAGTGCACTGGCACCACTGGGGATGCAGTGCAGTGAGTCCAGAGAGTGCACTGGCACCACTGGGGATGCACTGCAGTGAGTCCAGAGAGTTCACTGGCACCACTGGGGATGCACTTCAGTGAGTGCAGAGACTGCACTGGCACCACTGGGGATGCAGTGCAGTGAGTCCAGTGAGTGTACTGGCACCACTGGGGATGCACTGCAGTGAGTCCAGAGAGTGCATTGGCACCACTTGGGATGCACTGCAGTGAGTCCAGAGAGTGCACTTGCACCACTGGGGATGCAGTGCAGTGAGTCCAGAGAGTGCACTGGCACCACTGGGGATGCAGTGCAGTGAGTCCAGAGAGTGCACTGGCAGCACTGGGGATGCAGTGCAGTGAGTCCAGAGAGTGCACTGGCACCACTGGGGATGCACTGCAGTGAGTCCAGAGAGCGCATTGGCACCACTGGGGATGCACTGCAGTGAGTCCACAGAGTGCACTGGCACCACTGAGAATGCACTTCAGTGAGTCCAGAGAGTGCACTGGTACCACTGGGGATGCACTGCAGTGAGTCCAGAGAGTGCACTAGCACCACTGGGGATGCAGTGCAGTGAATCCAGTGAGTGCACTGGCACCACTGGGGATGCAGTGCAGTGAGTCAAGAGAGTGCACTGGCACCACTGGGGATGCACAGCAGTGAGTCCAGAGAGTGCATTGGCACCACTGGGGATGCAGTGCAGTGAGTCCAGAGAGTGCACTGGCACCATTGGAGATGCAGTGCAGTGAGTCCAGAGAGTGCACTGGCACCAGTGGGGATGCAGTGCAGTGAGTCCAGAGAGTGCACTGGCACCACTGGGATGCACTGCAGTGAGTCCAGAGAGTTCACTGGCACCACTGGAGATGTACTTCAGTGAGTCCAGAGACTGCACTGGCACCACTGGGGATGCAGTGCAGTGAGTCCAGAGAGTGCATTGGCACCACTTGGGATGCACTGCAGTGAGTCCAGAGAGTGCACTGGCACCACTGGGGATGCACTGCAGTGAGTCCAGAGAGTGCATTGGCACCACTTGGGATGCACTGCAGTGAGTCCAGAGAGTGCACTGGCACCACTGGGGATGCAGTGCAGTGAGTCCAGAGAGTGCGCTGGCACCACTGGGGATGCACTGCAGTGAGTCCAGAGAGTGCACTGGCACCAATGGGGATGCACTTCAGTGAGTCCACAGAGTGCACTGGCTCCACTGGGGATGCAGTGCAGTGAGTCCAGAGAGTGCACTGGCACCACTGGGGATGCAGTGCAGTGAGTCCAGAGAGTGCACTGGCACCACTGGGGATGCAGTGCAGTGAGTCCAGAGAGTGCACTGGCACCACTGGGGATGCACTGCAGTGAGTCCAGAGAGTTCACTGGCACCACTGGGGATGCACTTCAGTGAGTGCAGAGACTGCACTGGCACCACTGGGGATGCAGTGCAGTGAGTCCACAGAGTGTACTGGCACCACTGGGGATGCACTGCAGTGAGTCCAGAGAGTGCATTGGCACCACTTGGGATGCACTGCAGTGAGTCCAGAGAGTGCTCTTGCACCACTGGGGATGCACTGCAGTGAGTCCAGAGAGTGCACTGGCACCACTGGGGATGCAGTGCAGTGAGTCCAGAGAGTGCACTGGCACCAATGGGGATGCACAGCAGTGAGTCCACAGAGTGCACTGGCACCACTGGGGATGCAGTACTGTGAGTCCAGAGAGTGCACTGACACCACTGGGGATGCACAGCAGTGAGTCCAGAGAGTGCATTGGCACCACTGGGGATGCAGTGCAGTGAGTCCAGAGAGTGCACTAGCACCACTGGGGATGCAGTGCAGTCAGTCCAGTGAGTGTACTGGCACCACTGGGGATGCACTGCAGTGAGTCCAGAGAGTGCACTGGCACCACTGAGAATGCACTTCAGTGAGTCCAGAGAGTGCACTGGCACCACTGGGGATGCACTGCAGTGAGTCCACAGAGTGCACTGGCACCACTGGCGATGCAGTGCAGTGAGTCCAGAGAGTGCACTGGCACCACTGGGGATGCACTTCAGTGAGTCCAGAGAGTGCACGGGCTCCACTGGGGATGCACTGCAGTGAGTCAAGAGAGTGCACTGGCACCACTGGGGATGCAGTGCAGTGAGGCCAGAGAGTGCACTGGCTCCAATGGGGATGCAGTGCAGTTAGTCCAGAGAGTGCACTGGCACCACTGGGTATGCAGTGCAGTGAGTCCAGAGAGTGCACAGGCAAAACTGGGGACGCACTGCAGTGAGTCCAGAGAGTGCACTGGCACCAGTGGGGATGCAGTGCAGTGAGTCCAGAGTGTGCACTGGCACCACTGGGAATGCAGTGCAGTGAGTCCAGAGATCGCACTGGCACCACAGGGGATGCACTTCAGTGAGTCCAGAGAGTGCACTGGCACCACTGGGGATGCACTGCAGTGAGTCCAGAGAGTGCACTGGCACCACTGGGGATGCACTGCAGTGAGTCCAGAGAGTGCACTGGCACCACTGGGGATGCAGTGCAGTGAGTCCAGAGAGTGCACTGGCACCAGAGGGAATGCACTGCAGTGAGTCCAGGGAGTGCACTGGCACTACTGGGGATGCAGTGCAGTGAGTGCAGGGAGTGCACTGGCACCACTGTGGATGCAGTGCAGTGAGTCCAGAGAGTGCAGTGGCACCACTGGGGATGCAGTGCAGTGAGTCCAGAGAGTGCACAGGCAGCACTGGGGATGCAGTGCAGTGAGTCCAGAGAGTGCTTTGGCACCACTGGGGTTACAGTGCAGTGAGTCCAGAGAGTGCACTGGCACCACTGGGGATGCAGTGCAGTGAGTCCAGAGAGTGCACTGGCACCTCTGGTGATGCACTGCAGTTACTCCAGAGAGTGCACTGGCACCACTGGGGATGCGGTGCGGCGAGTCCAGAGAGGGCACTGGCACCAATGGTGATGCACTGCAGTGAGTCCAGAGAGTGCACTGGCACCACTGAGAATGCCTTTCAGTGAGTCCAGAGAGTGCACTGGCACCACTGGGGATGCACTGCAGTGAGTCCACAGAGTGCACTAGCACCACTGGGGATGCAGTGCAGTGAGTCCAGAGAGCGTACTGGCACCACTGGGGATGCACTGCAGTGAGTCCAGAGAGTGCACTGGCACCACTGAGAATGCACTTCAGTGAGGCCAGAGAGCGCACTGGCACCACTGGGGATGCAGTGCAGTGAGTCCAGAGAGTGGACTGGCACCACTGAGAATGCACTTCAGTGAGTCCAAAGAGTGCACTGGCACCACTGGGGATGCACTGCAGTGAGTCCAGAGAGTGAACTAGCACCACTGGGAATGTAGTGCAGTGAGTCCAGTGAGTGCACTGGCACCAGTGGGGATGCACTGCAGTGAGTCCAGAGAGTGCACTGGCACCACTGGGGATGCATTGCAGTGAGTCCAGAGAGTGCACTGGCACCACTGGAGATGCAGTACAGTGAGTCCAGTGAATGCACTGGCAACACTGGGGATGCACTGCAGTGAGTCCAGAGAGTGCACTGGCACCACTGGTGATGCAGTATAGTGAGTCCAGTGAGTGCACTGGCACCACTGGGGATGCAGTGCAGTGAGTCCAGAGAGTGCACTGGCACCACTGGGGATGCACTGCAGTGAGTCCAGAGAGTGCACTAGCACCACTGGGGATGCAGTGCAGTGAATCCAGTGAGTGCACTGGCACCACTGGGGATGCAGTGCAGTGAGTCCAGAGAGTGCACTGGCACCACTGGGGATGCAGTACAGTGAGTCCAGAGAGTGCATTGGCACCATTGGAGATGCAGTGCAGTGAGTCCAGAGAGTGCACTGGCACCACTGGGGATGCACAGCAGTGAGTCCAGAGAGTGCATTGGCACCACTGGGGATGCAGTGCAGTGAGTCCAGAGAGTGCACTGGCAGCACTGGGGATGCACTGCAGTGAGTCCACAGAGTGCACTGGTACCACTGGGGATGCAGTGCAGTGAGTCCAGAGAGTGCACTGGCACCACTGGGGATGCACTGCAGTGAGTCCAGAGAGTGCACTGGCACCACTGGGGATGCAGTGCAGTGAGTCCAGAGAGTGCACTGGCACCACTGGGGATGCAGTGCAGTGAGTCCAGAGAGTGCACTGGCAGCACTGGGGATGCAGTGCAGTGAGTCCAGAGAGTGCACTGGCACCACTGGGTATGCACTGCAGTAAGTCCAGAGAGCGCACTGGCACCACTGGGGATGCACTGCAGTGAGTCCACAGAGTGCACTGGCACCACTGAGAATGCACTTCAGTGAGTCCAGAGAGTGCACTGGTACCACTGGGGATGCACTGCAGTGAGTCCAGAGAGTGCACTAGCACCACTGGGGATGCAGTGCAGTGAATCCAGTGAGTGCACTGGCACCACTGGGGATGCAGTGCAGTGAGTCAAGAGAGTGCACTGGCACCACTGGGGATGCAGTACAGTGAGTCCAGAGAGTGCATTGGCACCATTGGAGATGCAGTGCAGTGAGTCCAGAGAGTGCACTGGCACCACTGGGGATGCACAGCAGTGAGTCCAGAGAGTGCATTGGCACCACTGGGGATGCAGTGCAGTGAGTCCAGAGAGTGCACTGGCACCATTGGAGATGCAGTGCAGTGAGTCCAGAGAGTGCACTGGCACCACTGGGGATGCAGTGCAGTGAGTCCAGAGAGTGCACTGGCACCATTGGGGATGCAGTGCAGTGAGTCCAGAGAGTGCACTGGCACCACTGGGGATGCACTGCAGTGAGTCCAGAGAGTTCACTGGCACCACTGGAGATGCACTTCAGTGAGTGCAGAGACTGCACTGGCACCACTGGGGATGCAGTGCAGTGAGTCCAGTGAGTGTACTGGCACCACTGGGGATGCACTGCAGTGAGTCCAGAGAGTGCATTGGCACCACTTGGGATGCACTGCAGTGAGTCCAGAGAGTGCACTTGCACCACTGGGGATGCAGTGCAGTGAGTCCAGAGAGTGCACTGGCACCACTGGGGATGCAGTGCAGTGAGTCCAGAGAGTGCACTGGCACCAATGGGGATGCACTTCAGTGAGTCCAGAGAGTGCACTGGCTCCACTGGGGATGCAGTGCAGTGAGTCCAGAGAGTGCACTGGCACCATTGGAGATGCAGTGCTGTGAGTCCAGAGAGTGCACTGGCACCACTGGGGATGCAGTGCAGTGAGTCCAGAGAGTGCACTGGCACCACTGGGGATGCAGTGCAGTGAGTCCAGAGAGTGCACTGGCACCACTGGGGATGCACTGCAGTGAGTCCAGAGAGTTCACTGGCACCACTGGGGATGCACTTCAGTGAGTGCAGAGACTGCACTGGCACCACTGGGGATGCAGTGCAGTGAGTCCAGTGAGTGTACTGGCACCACTGGGGATGCACTGCAGTGAGTCCAGAGAGTGCACTGGCACCACTGGTGATGCACTGCAGTGAGTCCAGAGAGTGCACTTGCACCACTGGGGATGCAGTGCAGTGAGTCCAGAGAGTGCACTGGCACCACTGGGGATGCAGTGCAGTGAGTCCAGAGAGTGCACTGGCACCACTGGGGATGCACTGCAGTGAGTCCAGAGAGTGCACTGGCACCACTGATGATGCAGTACAGTGAGTCCAGTGAGTGCACTGGCACCACTGGGGATGTAGTGCAGTGACTCGAGAGAGTGCACTGGCACCACTGGGGATGCAGTGCAGTGACTCCAGAGAGTGCACTGGCACCACTTGGGATGCAGTGCAGTGAGTCCAGAGAGTGCACTGGCACCACTGGGGATGCAGTGCAGTGAGTCCAGAGAGTGCACTGGCACCACTGGGGATGCAGTGCAGTGAGTCCAGAGAGTGCACTGGCACCACTGGGGATGCACTGCAGTGAGTCCAGAGAGTGCACTGGCACCACTGATGATGCAGTACAGTGAGTCCAGTGAGTGCACTGGCACCACTGGGGATGTAGTGCAGTGACTCGAGAGAGTGCACTGGCACCACTGGGGATGCAGTGCAGTGACTCCAGAGAGTGCACTGGCACCACTTGGGATGCAGTGCAGTGAGTCCAGAGAGTGCACTGGCACCACTGGGGATGCAGTGCAGTGAGTCCAGAGAGTGCATTGGCACCACTGGGGATGCAGTGCAGTGAGTCCAGAGAGTGCACTGGCAGCACTGGGGATGCACTGCAGTGAGTCCACAGAGTGCACTGGTACCACTGGGGATGCAGTGCAGTGAGTCCAGAGAGTGCACTGGCACCACTGGGGATGCACTGCAGTGAGTCCAGAGAGTGCACTGGCACCACTGGGGATGCAGTGCAGTGAGTCCAGAGAGTGCACTGGCACCACTGGGGATGCAGTGCAGTGAGTCCAGAGAGTGCACTGGCAGCACTGGGGATGCAGTGCAGTGAGTCCAGAGAGTGCACTGGCACCACTGGGGATGCACTGCAGTGAGTCCAGAGAGCGCATTGGCACCACTGGGGATGCACTGCAGTGAGTCCACAGAGTGCACTGGCACCACTGAGAATGCACTTCAGTGAGTCCAGAGAGTGCACTGGTACCACTGGGGATGCACTGCAGTGAGTCCAGAGAGTGCACTAGCACCACTGGGGATGCAGTGCAGTGAATCCAGTGAGTGCACTGGCACCACTGGGGATGCAGTGCAGTGAGTCAAGAGAGTGCACTGGCACCACTGGGGATGCAGTACAGTGAGTCCAGAGAGTGCATTGGCACCATTGGAGATGCAGTGCAGTGAGTCCAGAGAGTGCACTGGCACCACTGGGGATGCACAGCAGTGAGTCCAGAGAGTGCATTGGCACCACTGGGGATGCAGTGCAGTGAGTCCAGAGAGTGCACTGGCACCATTGGAGATGCAGTGCAGTGAGTCCAGAGAGTGCACTGGCACCACTGGGGATGCAGTGCAGTGAGTCCAGAGAGTGCACTGGCACCACTGGGGATGCAGTGCAGTGAGTCCAGAGAGTGCACTGGCACCACTGGGGATGCACTGCAGTGAGTCCAGAGAGTTCACTGGCACCACTGGAGATGCACTTCAGTGAGTGCAGAGACTGCACTGGCAGCACTGGGGATGCAGTGCAGTGAGTCCAGTGAGTGTACTGGCACCACTGGGGATGCACTGCAGTGAGTCCAGAGAGTGCATTGGCACCACTTGGGATGCACTGCAGTGAGTCCAGAGAGTGCACTTGCACCACTGGGGATGCAGTGCAGTGAGTCCAGAGAGTGCACTGGCACCACTGGGGATGCAGTGCAGTGAGTCCAGAGAGTGCACTGGCACCAATGGGGATGCACTTCAGTGAGTCCAGAGAGTGCACTGGCTCCACTGGGGATGCAGTGCAGTGAGTCCAGAGAGTGCACTGGCACCATTGGAGATGCAGTGCAGTGAGTCCAGAAAGTGCACTGGCACCACTGGGGATGCAGTGCAGTGAGTCCAGAGAGTGCACTGGCACCACTGGGGATGCAGTGCAGTGAGTCCAGAGAGTGCACTGGCACCACTGGGGACGCACTGCAGTGAGTCCAGAGAGTTCACTGGCACCACTGGGGATGCACTTCAGTGAGTGCAGAGACTGCACTGGCACCACTGGGGATGCAGTGCAGTAAGTCCAGTGAGTGTACTGGCACCACTGGGGATGCACTGCAGTGAGTCCAGAGAGTGCATTGGCACCACTTGGGATGCACTGCAGTGAGTCCAGAGAGTGCACTAGCACCACTGGGGATGCAGTGCAGTGAGTCCAGAGAGTTCACTGGCACCACTGGGGATGCACTTCAGTGAGTGCAGAGACTGCACTGGCACCACTGGGGATGCAGTGCAGTAAGTCCAGTGAGTGTACTGGCACCACTGGGGATGCACTGCAGTGAGTCCAGAGAGTGCATTGGCACCACTTGGGATGCACTGCAGTGAGTCCAGAGAGTGCACTAGCACCACTGGGGATGCAGTGCAGTGAATCCAGTGAGTGCACTGGCACCACTGGGGATGCAGTGCAGTGAGTCAAGAGAGTGCACTGGCACCACTGGGGATGCAGTACAGTGAGTCCAGAGAGTGCATTGGCACCATTGGAGATGCAGTGCAGTGAGTCCAGAGAGTGCACTGGCACCACTGGGGATGCACAGCAGTGAGTCCAGAGAGTGCATTGGCACCACTGGGGATGCAGTGCAGTGAGTCCAGAGAGTGCACTGGCACCATTGGAGATGCACTGCAGTGAGTCCAGAGAGTGCACTGGCACCACTGGGGATGCAGTGCAGTGAGTCCAGAGAGTGCACTGGCACCACTGGGGATGCAGTGCAGTGAGTCCAGAGAGTGCACTGGCACCACTGGGGATGCACTGCAGTGAGTCCAGAGAGTTCACTGGCACCACTGGAGATGCACTTCAGTGAGTGCAGAGACTGCACTGGCAGCACTGGGGATGCAGTGCAGTGAGTCCAGTGAGTGTACTGGCACCACTGGGGATGCACTGCAGTGAGTCCAGAGAGTGCATTGGCACCACTTGGGATGCACTGCAGTGAGTCCAGAGAGTGCACTTGCACCACTGGGGATGCAGTGCAGTGAGTCCACAGAGTGCACTGGCACCACTGGGGATGCAGTGCAGTGAGTCCAGAGAGTGCACTGGCACCAATGGGGATGCACTTCAGTGAGTCCAGAGAGTGCACTGGCTCCACTGGGGATGCAGTGCAGTGAGTCCAGAGAGTGCACTGGCACCATTGGAGATGCAGTGCAGTGAGTCCAGAAAGTGCACTGGCACCACTGGGGATGCAGTGCAGTGAGTCCAGAGAGTGCACTGGCACCACTGGGGATGCAGTGCAGTGAGTCCAGAGAGTGCACTGGCACCACTGGGGACGCACTGCAGTGAGTCCAGAGAGTTCACTGGCACCACTGGGGATGCACTTCAGTGAGTGCAGAGACTGCACTGGCACCACTGGGGATGCAGTGCAGTAAGTCCAGTGAGTGTACTGGCACCACTGGGGATGCACTGCAGTGAGTCCAGAGAGTGCATTGGCACCACTTGGGATGCACTGCAGTGAGTCCAGAGAGTGCACTTGCACCACTGGGGATGCAGTGCAGTGAGTCCAGAGAGTGCACTGGCACCACTGGGGATGCAGTGCAGTGAGTCCAGAGAGTGCACTGGCACCAATGGGGATGCACAGCAGTGAGACCACAGAGGGCACTGGCACCACTGGGGATGCAGTACAGTGAGTCCAGAGAGTGCACTGGCACCACTGGGGATGCACTGCAGTGAGTCCAGAGAGTGGTCTGGCACCACTGGCGATGCAGTGCAGTGAGTGCAGAGACTGCACTAGCACCACTGGGGATGCAGTGCAGTCAGTCCAGTGAGTGTACTGGCACCACTGGGGATGCACTGCAGTGAGTCCAGAGAGTGCACTGGCTCCACTGAGAATGCACTTCAGTGAGTCCAGAGAGTGCACTGGCACCACTGGGGATGCACTGCAGTGAGTCCACAGAGTGCACTGGCACCACTGGGGATGCAGTGCAGTGAGTCCAGAGAGTGCACTGGCACCACTGGGGATGCACTTCAGTGAGTCCAGAGAGTGCACGGGCTCCACTGGGGATGCACTGCAGTGAGTCCACAGAGTGCACTGGCACCACTGGGGATGCAGTGCAGTGAGTCCAGAGAGTGCACTGGCTCCACTGGGGATGCAGTGCAGTGAGTCCAGCGAGTGCTCTGGCACCACTGGGTATGCAGTGCAGTGAGTCCAGAGAGTGCACTGGCACCACTGGGGATGCAGTGCAGTGAGTCCAGAGAGTGCACTGGCACCACTGGGGATGCACTGCAGTGAGTCAAGAGAGTGCACTGGCACCACTGGGGATGCACTGCAGTGAGTCCAGAGAGTGCACTGGCACCACTGGGGATGCACTGCAGTGAGTCCAGAGAGTGAACTAGCACCACTGGGAATGCAGTGCAGTGAATCCAGTGAGTGCACTGGCACCACTGGGGATGCAGTGCAGTGAGTCAAGAGAGTGCACTGGCACCACTGGGGATGCACTGCAGTGAGCCCAGAGAGTGCACTGGCACCACTGGGGATGCGTTGCCGGGAGTCCAGAGAGTGCACTGGCACCACTGGGGATGCAGTGCAGTGAGTCCAGAGAGTGCCCTGGCACCACTGGGGATGCAGTGCAGTGAGTCCAGAGAGTGCACTGGCACCACTGGGGATGCACTGCAGTGAGTCCAGAGAGTTCTCTGGCACCACTGGGGATGCAGTGCAGTGAGTCCAGAGAGTGCACTGGCACCACTGGGGATGCACTGCAGTGAGTCCAGAGAGTGCACTGGCACCACTGGTGATGCACTCTAGTTACTCCAGAGAGTGCACTGGCACCACTGGGGATGCAGTGCGGTGAGTCCAGAGAGTGCACTGGCACCACTGGGGATGCAGTGCAGTCAGTCCAGTGAGTGTACTGGCACCACTGGGGATGCACTGCAGTGAGTCCAGAGAGTGCACTGGCACCACTGAGAATGCACTTCAGTGAGTCCAGAGAGTGCACTGGCACCACTGGGGATGCACTGCAGTGAGTCCACAGAAGGCACTAGCACCACTGGGGATGCAGT